>NW_011495084.1:4570367-4593307 GCF_000754665.1 Bison bison bison
GAAATAGCTCAACTGGAATTCCATCACCTCCACTAGCTTTGTTCATAGTGATGCTTTCTAAGGCCCACTTGACTTCACAGTCCAGGATATCTGGCTCTAGGTGAGTGATCACACCAAAGTGGTTATCTTGATTGTGAAGATCTTTTTTGTACAGTTCTTCTGTGTATTCTTGCCACCTCTTCTTAATATCTTCTGCTTCTGTTAGGTCCATTCCATTTCTGTCCTTTATTGAGCCCATCTTTGCATGAAATGTTCCTTTAATATCTCTAATTTTCTTGAAGAGATCTGTAGTCTTTCCCATTCTGTTGTTTTCCTGTATTTCTTTGCATTGATCACTGAGGAAGGCTTTCTTATCTCCTTGCTGTTCTTTGCAAGTCTACATTCAAACGGGAATATCTTTCCTTTTCTCCTTCTTTTTTTCCTCTCTTCTTTTCACAGCTATTTGTAAGACCTCCTCAGACAGCCATTTTGCTTTTTTGCATTTCTTTTCCATGGGGATGGTCTTGATCCCTGTCTTCTGTAAAATGTCACAAACCTCCACCTGTAGTACATCAAGTACTCTGTCTATCAGATCTAGTCCCTTAAATCTATTTCTTACTTCCACTGTATAATCACAAGGGATTTGATTTAGGTCATACCTGAATGGTCTAGTGGTTTTCCCTACTTTCTTCAATTTAAGTCTGAATTTGGCAATAAGGAGTTCATGATCTGAGCCACAGTCAGCTCCTGGTCTTGTTTTGCTAACTGTATAAAGCTTCTCCATGTTTGGCTGCAAAGAATACAATCAGTCTGATTTTGGTGTTGACCATCTGGTGATGTCCATGTGTAGAGTCTTCTCTTGTGTTGTTGGAAGAGGGTGTTTACTATGACCAGTGCATTCTCTTGGCAAAACTCTATTAGCCTTTGCCCTGCTTCATTCCATATTCCAAGGCCAAATTTGCCTGGTATTCCAGGTGTTTCTTGACTTCTACACTTGCATTCCAGTCTCCTATATTGAAAAGGACATCTTTTTGGGTTTTAGTTCTAAAAGGTCTTGTAGGTCTTCATAGAACTGTTCATGTTTAGCTTCTTCAGGGTTACTGGTTGGGGCATAGGCTTGGATTACTGTGATATTGAATGGTTTGCCTTGGAAATGAACAGAGATCATTCTGTCATTTTTGAGATTGCATTCAAGTACTGCATTTCAAACTCTTGTTGACCACGATGGCTACTCCATTTCTTCTGAGGGATTCCTGCCTGCAGTAGTAGATATAATGGTCATCTGAGTTAAATTCACCCATTCCAGTCCATTTTAGTTCACTGATTCCTAGAATGTCGACATTCACTCTTGCCATCTCATGTTTGACGACTTCCAGTTTGGTTTGATTCATGGACCTAACATTCCAGGTTCTTATGCAATATTGCTCTTTACAGCATTGGACCTTGCTTCAGTCACCAGTCACATCCACAGCTGGGTATTGGTTTTGCTTTGGCTCCATCCTTTCATTCTTTCTGGAGTTATTTCTCCACTGATCTCCAGTAGCATATTGGGCACCTACTGACCGGGGGAGTTTCTCTTTCAGTATCCTATCATTTTGCCTTTTCATACTGTTCATGAGGTTCTCAAGGCATGAATACTGAAGTGGTTTGCCATTCCCTTCTCCAGTGGACCACATTCTGTCAGACCTCTCCACCATAACCCATCCGTCTTGAGTGGCCCCATACGGCATAGCTTTAGTTTCATTGACCAACATCCAGACTCAAACAGCACTAGGAAGTCCCATGACACAGCATATCTGAAGTCCCAATTGGTAAAAGGTCCCAGGCATGTGTCTGCTCCATGGATAAGGCTTCAAAGATTGCGGTTCAGAGTTCCTGCTTATAATCCCAGGTCACAGACTGATATCATCACCAATCTGTAAGCGAATAGTAGCTCTGACTTCATGTTAATGCATAAAACTTGGAATTTTGTTAAGCCCAGGACTTGGTTGGCCAGCCCCACTCCAGGGGCTCAACAATCCCAAGATTCCTCCCCTATCTTATTTATTGTGCTGCAAATCTTACACTCACAGCAGGCAGTCATTCATATTCAGGGCAGTGTCCAGGCAGGTTAGAGACAAATTCAGAGGCCTGCTGTGCTTTATCTCTGAAGCCTAAACAAGACTATTTTTCTAATTTCCCTAACAATTTCCCTATGTCGCTTCTTGACTTGCATACAGGTTTCTCAGGAGACAGATAAGATGTTCTGGTATTCCCATCTCTTTAAGAGTTTTTCTCAGCTTGTTATGATCCACACAGTCAAAGCTTTAATGTAGTCAATGAAACAGAGGTAGATGTTTTTCCGGAATTCCCTTGCCTTCTCTATGATCCAGCAAATGTTTGCAATTTGATCTCGAGTTCCTCTGCCTTTTTAAAAACCCAGTTTGAACGTCTGGAATTTCTTGGTTCACATAATGCTGAAGCCTAGCTTGGAGGATTTTGAGCATAACCTTATTAACGTGGGAGATGAGTGCAATTTTCCTGTGGTCTGAGCGTTCTTTAGCACTACCGTTCTTGGGAACTGGGATGAGGATTGATCTTTTCTAGTCCTGTGGCCACTGCTGGGTTTTCCATATCTGCTGACATATTGCATGCAGCACTTTATTAGCATCATCTTTTAGGATTTTAAATAGCTCTGCTGGAATTCCATCACCTTCAGTGTCTTTACTGGCAGCAATAGTGTTGCCACTTAGTGGTTGGTGAGGCCCACTTGACTTCACACTCCAAAACGTCTGGCTCTGAGTAAGAGGCTACACCATCGTGGTTATCTGGATCATTAAGATCTTTTTTTGGTACAGTTCTTCTGTGTATTCTTTCCATCTCTTCTTGATATCTTCTGCTTGTATTAGATCTTTACCACTTCTGTCCTTTATTGTGCCCATCTTTGGATGAAATGTTCCTTTGATAGTTCCAGTTTTCTTGAAGAGATCTCTGGTCTTACCCTTTTTGTTGTTTTCCTCTATTTCTTTGCCTTGTTCATTGAAGAAGGCCTTCTTTTCTCTCCTTAATATTCTCTGGAACTCTGCATTTAGTCAGGGGTACCTTTCTGTTTCTCCCTTCCTTTTTGTGTCTCTTCTTTTCTCAGCTATTTGTAAAACCTCCTCAGACAACCACTTTACTTCTTGCACTTCTTTTTCTTTAGGATAGTTTTGCTGACTGCCTCCTGAACAGTATTATGAACCTCTGTCCATTGTTCTTCAGGCACTCTGTCTATCAGATCTAATCCGTTTACTCTATTCATCTCATCTCCACTGTATATTCATAGGGGATTTAATTTAAGTCCTACCTGACTGGCCTAGTGGTTTTCCCCAGTTGCTTTAGTTTAAGCCTGAATTTTGCTATGAGGAGCTGATGATCTGAGCCACAGTCAGCTCCAGGTCTTGTTTTTGCTGACCGTATACAGTTTCTCCGTCTTTGGCTACAAAGAATGTAATCAATCTGATTTCAGTATTGACCTTTCGATGATGTCCATGTGTAAAGTTGTCTCTTGTGTTGTTGAAAAAGGGTGTTTGCTATGACAAGTACTTTCTCTTGGCAGAATTCTGTTAGCCTTTGCCTTGCTTCATTTTGTACTCCAAAGCCAAAGTTGCAGATTACCCCAGGTATTTCTTGACTTCCTACTATTACATCCCAATCCCCTATGATGAGTAGGACATCTTTGTGTGTGTGTGTGTGTGTGTGTGTGTGTGTTAGTTCTAGGAAGTCTTGTAGGTCTTCCTAGAACTGAACAACTTCAGCTTCTTCAGCATCCGTGGTTGGGGCATAGACTTGGTTACTGTGATGTTGAATGCTCTGCTTCAGAAATGAACTGAGATAATTTTATCATTTTTGAGGTTGCACCCAACTACTGTATTTTGAATTCTTGTTGATTGTGAAGGCTACACCATTTCCTCTATGTAATTCTTGCCCACAGTAGTAGATATAATGTTCATCTGAATTTAATTCACTTATGCCTGGCCATGTTAGTTCATTGATTCCTAAGATGATGTTTACTCTTGTCATCTCCTGCTTGACCATGTCTGATTTACCTTGATTCATGGACCCAACATTCCAGGTTCCTTGGCAATATGTTCTTTACAGCCTCAGATTTTACTTCCAACACCAGACACATCCACAACTGAGAATCATTTGCACTTCAGCCCAACAGCTTCATTCTTTCTGGAGCTGTGAGTAGTTGTTCTCCGCTCTTCCCCAGTAGCATATCGGACACCTTCTGACCTGGGGGGCTCATCTTTCAGTGTCATATCTTTTTCCCTTTTTATACAGTTCATGGGGTTCTCATGGCTAGTATACTGGGGGGTTTGCCATTCCCTCCTCTGGTGGATCATGTTTTGTCAGAACTGTCTACTATGACCTGTCCGTCTTGGGTGGCCCTACCTGGCATGGCTCATAGATTCACTGAATTATATGTAAGCCCCTTCACCGTGACAAGGCAGTGATCCATGAAGGGAATCACTGAAAACTAACAGTATTATAAAATAATTTTGACATGGTAAACTTTTCCCAATATGTCATGCATTTTTTTCCTTCACACTTTGATCTATCGGTTGAGAAGCTTAGTCCAGTTGGCACTTATGGGGAAAGTTTTGGATAACCCACTAACTTAATATTTTCTCAGTAGGAGAAATACTTTCATTTCCCCACTTCTGTGAAGTTTAATAATTTTATATCTTCATATATTTTTATCTTAATAGCTAATCTTTTAAAAATACTGTCTCATGCCAGACATTGATTTAAGAACTTTTAAGAACTTTACTTGTATTAACTCATTGAATTCTTACATAACTGTATAAATTATTACCCTTTTAACTGAAGAGAAGACTGAAGCACAAAAAATGAAATGACTTACTAGTAAATGACAGAACTGAAATTAATACCCAGACAGAGCTGGGCCTTCTTGATCTTACACTGTCCCTTGTCAAAATAATGATGAAATTTCATAAATTATCTGAATACACATTTCTCTGAAAAATGATCACAGCATTTATATTAAGATGTTGATTGTCAGAGTCATCATTTAACAACTTGAGGTGTTTATCATTTGATTTATAAGAGTCAGAATTCTGTGCTGCTTTTCTTTTTTCCCAAGGTACTTAAGGCATTCGACTACATAGAGTTAAAAAGTGGGAGTCTGAACAAGAGGCATATGGTTTGAATGTACAAAAAGCCCAGAGCTGCTTAAAGACCATATTTTAGGACTCGGTAAGAATGATAAAAAGTTCTCAGAGTTCTCAAGCCAACAGAATAATTAAATTTAGGTCTCTGTTCACTGAAAATTTGAATACAGCCTTTTTAACAATGCCATTTTTAAGTTGGGTTGCTGAATAAAATAAGATTTTATACATTTTAACTAGGTTTTTTTTTCCAGCTAAGGTTTTAAATATCTCTCATTCTGTCCATCTTTCAGCAACAGATCATTTTACATATGAATTCTAGTATATATCATAAGAAATTATGAATAATTAGCATTATCTTTTTTGAATTTATAGAGCATGTTTCCTCTGAAAGTACATGTGTGTGGCATGTGTTCATAATGAAGAAAGTTAATGCCTAAAGGAAAAAGTAAATTATGTTTTTCAAAAAAGCTTTCATAGTTTTTAAGACAATGAATAAAAACAATCCAACAGCACAATTCCTGTGAAAGATAAAAATATTATTTAAGGAAAAATTTGAGGTATTCTTGAGACCTGGCAGCCATGGGGATAGTTGATTCCAAGTTTCCTTTGACAATCCTGAGTAAGGGGCTAAGGTGATAGAGTAATAAAGGAACCAGAGTGCAACATTGTTGAAGACTAAGAGAACATTATGAACACCCCGTCCCCCAGATGGGAATAGCCAATGTCATCTGGAACAAAGATGATCATTATTAAGTTTGAAGTAGCTGTAGTATTACTTGTATTGTATTTCTCTCCTGCTTATAACCAGCTTAATACAATTATGTCTGTTGTGGGGGAAGAATTTGAAGGAGATTAAAGAAAACAAATAATTTTACTAATTTGGGAGGAAGTAAAAAACAGAAGACAGATACAAGTGAAATTAAAATTTAGCAGAAACAGTAAATTAGGGCAAACTGACTTGAATAAACATGAACTCTAAAGATTCTTGCAAAAGGGCATGAGGAAGAAGGATTCTTAGTTCTCCCACTATAGATGTTATATGGGTATCTTTTTCATGAACAAATATGTGTGTTATTTACACTTGAGGGATAAGAATGATTTCATAGGACTATATGGATTGAGGAATATCAGGGTGAAATTATTCATTGTAACTTTTTCTTTTAACTATAACTTTATATTTGATTTGAAATACTGTTTCCAAACAGGCCAATTTGGAGAAGTTTAGTTTGAACTGAGTACTTGTATGTTTTAATGGCTTTAAAATAAGATTATAATTAAAAAAAATAAATATGTATTTATTTTGGTTATTCTGGGTCTCTGCTGCACAGGCTTTTCTCTAGCTGCGACAAGTGGAAGCTAGTCTCTAGTTGCGGTGGCTTCTCATTGCCATGGCCTCTCTTGTTGTGGAGCACAGGCTCTGGGCTGCACAGGCTTTAGCAGCTGTACGTGTGGACTCAGAAGATGCGGCTCCCAGGCTCTAGACTATAGCCTCAATTGCACACCGGCTTAGCTGCTCTGTGGCCTGTGGGATCTTCCAGGATCAGGGATCGAATGCACATCTCCTGCACTGACAGTGGATTCTTTACCACGGAGCCAGCAGGGAAGCCCTAGATTGCAATTTTTATGTACCTATATTGACTACTAGAATTTAAAAGTGTTAGGCAAGTGATCTGATCTCCGCCCCCCGCACCCCTGCTGAATTCATCTAGTACCTTTCTCTCATTGATTACTTTTTTTCAACCTTGTTGCCATAGCACTTCAAATTGGTTCCCATCCCCATGAATCTATTCCTCTATTGTATCTTCTACCTGGAAGGTTCAAATCCTACCTCTCTAGGGAGATCTGCCCTAACCAGCCAATCTAAAATATAGCTGCCTTCTCCCTACCTAGCTCTCTAGGCCCTCTCTATCACTTAACTCTGTTTTATCATCATCTGAAAATTACCTTGATATTTTACGTGTTAACTTGCTTATTGTTTGTCTCTTGATACCAGTGTATAGGCTCCTTCATGGCACAGGACTTTAAACTGTGCTGGTTAGGACTATATCTTCAGTACTTGAAGTTGTGAGCACATAAAAAAAAAGTGAAATAAATATATAAATCATAGTATATATGTTATTTAACAAAGAGAATTGTTGTTGTTCAGTAGCTCAGTCATGTCGACTTTTTTCAGCACCATGGACTGAAGCACAACAGGCCTCCCTGTCCTTCTCCATCTTCTGGAGCTTGCTCAAACTCATGTCCATTAAGTTGATGATGTTATCCCACCATCTCATCCTCTGTTATCCCCTTCTCCTCCTGCCTTCTATCTTTCCCAGCATCAGGGTCTTTTACAGTGATACGGCTCTTCGCATCAGGTGGCCAAAGTATTGGAGCTTCAGCTTCAACATCAGTGTTTTCAATGAATATTCAGGGTTGATTTCCTTTAAGACTGACTGGTTTGATCTTCTTCCAGTCCAAGGGACTCTCAAGAGTCTTCTCCAAAACCACAGTTTGAAAGCATCAATTCTTTGGTGCTCAGACTTTCTTTATGGTCTAACTCTCACATCAATATATGACTACTAGAAAAACCATAGCTTTGACTATACAGACCTTTGTTGGCAAAGCATTGTCTCTGCTTTTTAATACACTTTTGAGGTTTGTCAGAGCTTTTCTTCCAAGGAGAAAGCATCTTTTAATTTCATGACTGCAGTCAACATCCACAGTAATTTTGAAGCTCTCACTGTTTCCATTGTTTCCCCACCTATATGCCATGAAATGATGGGACCAGATGCCATGATCTTCATTTTTTGAATGTTGAATTTTAAGCCAGCTTTTTCACTCTCATCTTTCACTTTCATCAAGGGGCTCTTTAATTCCTCTTTGCTTTCTGCCATAAGGGTGGTGTTATCTTCATATCTGAGGTTATTGATATTTCTCCCAGCAATCTTGATTCCAGCTTGTACTTCATCAAGCCTGGTATCTTGCATGATGTACGCTGCATATAAGTTAAATAAACAAGATTACAATAATTATGAATTTTAAATATATGTAAAGAAATTAATTTGCTAGTGTAAAGAATCCACCTGCCAATGCAGAAGACAGAGGCACAGGTTTATTCCCTGGCTCTGGAAGATACTCTGGAGAAGAATATGACAACCCCCTCTAGTATTTTGATCTGGGAAATCCCATGGACAGAGGAGCCTAGGTGGCTACAGTCTATGAGGTCGCAAAAGAGTTGGACATGACCAAGCAACTAAACAAGGTTTTGAACCTTACAGTAGGAAGATTATTCTGGATAATTTGGGCAGGTCTAATTTAATCACACAAGTTTTAAAAGAAGATAGTCTTCTCTGGCTTGAGTCAGAGAGATGTGATGGAAGGAAAAGCAGGAAAGATGCTGCACAAGGGGAAGGCAGAGATTCCAAGTAAGGATTCAATGCGTCATTGCTTGTCCTCAGCTCAGGAGACCAATTGCAAGGACCAGAAAGAGACCCTGGGAGATAAAAGACAGCCCATAACTGGCAATCTTCAAGAAAATGGGGACCTTTTCCCTATAAGTACAGGAACAGTTCTGCCAACAAATGAAAAGGGCTTTGAAGTCCCCCCAAAAATCTGCCTCTAGAAAGGAACACAATCCTGCCAACATCTTGATTTGGTTCTTGTGAGACCTGGACCAGAGGATCCAACTGAGCTGTGCCATGCCCAGATTTCTGACCCATGGAAACAGTGAGATAATAGATGGATGTTGTTTAGTGGATATTGTTTAAGTTGCTGTGTTTGTGATAATCTGCTGTCAACAGAACTTGTACAATGTCTAACAGTAATAATCATAAGAATAACAAGTTGCCTGGAATTCTTACTGTGCATAAGAATTTTGCTAAGGATTTCAGGAGTGTTCATTTAATTTTTTATGGTCATTCATGAGGTAGTGTACTTGGCCCACTTTGAATCTATTTGCTCCAAACCTCTTTACTTTGAGAACCACCTCTCTTTACTTCACACATAGGAGTGGGCCTTTGGCAATAATGTTAGCATTTTGTGATCTTGTGGCTTTGTTCTAAAGTGGGCAAATGGTGAATGGAATTGTTTCCTTAATTTCTCTTTCTATTTTCTCATTATTAGTGTATAGGAATGCAAGGGATTTCTGTGTGTTGATTTTATATCCTGCAACTTTACTATATTCATTGATTAGCTCTAGTAATTTTCTGGTGGAGTCTTTAGGGTTTTCTATGTAGAGGATCAACCAGTACAATATTGTAAAGTAATTAACCTCCAATTAAAATAAATAAATTTATATTAAAAAAATAAATAAAGTGGACAAATGGTGAACACTTGGCCTAAGATGAGTCACATGGATTCTATCTCCTTGAGCTTGAAATTGCAATTGAGAGATATTACTTTCTGGAACATGGGTGTGTAAAATCCAACTGTGAATTGGCATTTACATGGAAAGATAAAATAATGAACGTATAGAGAGATAAGATATTTTAAAACTGCTTCTTGGTTTTTAGATGGCTTTCATGATTGTCTCTATCTTCTCTTAAAAACCAGCTGTTTTCCTGAACTACCAGTTTACTGTGGGAAATTTCTCCATTTAACTTAGTGTAGCTTCAGTGAAGTTTTGCTGCTCCCAACCAAAATAATGTTAATTAAGTCAGGTAGTGGTATTATATTTTGCTTTAAAGAGATGTTGTGTTCATTCAGGTAGGCTGAACTGATATAACAGATGCTTTGAAGTTCAAAGACAATGCACTCAAGGAAAAGTCAAAGTGCTGGCCTTGGTCTGCAGGTAACTCTTCTCCTTGTGGTAATTCAAGGAACCAGGCTTGTTCCAGCTTGTTTCACCATGCTTCAGAGTCTTTATTGTCATATGAATCTGTATTTCAGTCTGTATTGAAAAAGGAGAATGGAAGATGGATAAATCCTTAGCCCCAGAGTACCATCTCTTGCTTTTCTGTTCATGTTCCATTGGTAAAACTGGTCAGATGGCCACAATTAACTGCAAGAAATGTTGAGATATATAGTCTAGCAGGGAACCTAGGAGCAGTAAAAGTCATTATGATGATCAGCTGGCAGCCTCTGCCAACAGATGTTTAGTAACTTGTTCAATATCATACAACTGATACTGGCAAATGTGGGGACTGAAACACATCTCTGGCCCAAGAAGTCTAGATCTTAAGTGTATTTCTGTACTACATTTTTGTTTTACCAGATGGCTTCCATTTGTTAGTTGATTTAAAATTCTACTCACTCTGTTAGTTAGCCCTCTCATGTGTGCATCTTTTTCTATTTACTTTAATTTAGATAATATCAGAGAAAAGAAACCCAGTACATAGTATATTCAGAGAGAGCCAGTGACAAATTACACGAGAACAGCTGAGCTCTGTATTAGGCTACTCACTGCATGGCTCAGAAATAAGACCACCTGCTAGGCTTTTTAATGACAAATGGTAGCCAAAAATTGTGAAACCCTGTAACCTTTCCTATAAGTACTTCTGATAATTTAATAACATGAAGTCATGTTCTCACACTATTAGTATGAAACAATGAATGGATAATTGGTAATCAATTTAATTTCATGTTAATTGAGCTAAAATACAAATACCCTGAATGTATTCTAGCATTCTTGATTTTGTCCTGTAGTTTTTCCAGAATTCTTCAGTGATGTATTGATGGGATATCTAGGATCGGGGTCTGGCATTAAACTGGTAGGTGTGTGAGTTTTAGATTGAGCATATAATGAGAATAGGTGTGGCAATGTGGATGGCCTACTTGAACAAGGAAGTTTACTTTCACACACAGACATTCTATTGGAGGTGGGTTGGGTGGATTCCACAGTCTACAAATTGTTCACATTTATAGTTCAAGTAAAATAATTGACGGAAGTTGCAAGATGCAGAAAAGAATCATAGGTGATCTAGATAGATGTGCTGGAGCTGGTTTTGTCTGCTCGTGCTGGCCACCAGTGCACAACTCTGCATTCAGTAATAATACATTAATAGATTTCAACAGGCCATAGTAGGAATATTTATAGACATTGGTTTATATTACAAGTCATGATGTGATTATGAAGGCTAAGAAAATCAAGATCTGCCCACTGCTAGCTGGAGGTATGTGAAAATCTGTGGTTATAATTCTAGTCCAAGCTTAAAAGCCTGAAAGCCTGGATTGCCAAGTCTAAAGACAGAAAATTATGATGTCCCAGTTCAAGCAGGAAGCAAATTCATCTTTCAACTGTTCTTTTTTTTTTTTTTTTCCTCCTGTTCAGGTGAATGATGCCCACCAAAATTTGTAAGGGTGATCTTCTTTATTCAGTTGACCAATTCAAATGCTAATCTATTCTAAAAGGATCCCCACAGACATACCCAGAAATAATATTTTACCAATTATCTGGACACACCTTAGCCAAGTTAACACATAAAGGTAGCCATCACAGCTGCATATTACTGGTGATACCTATAAACAAGGTAGACTAACAGAGATCATCTGAGGTTTTCTTCAGGGGATACTGTTACTGCCCTGGGTCAGGGTTCAGAGGCAGACTTGTTGACATTAGAGTGTGCTGTGTGCTATGTTCAATCGTGTCCAACTCCTTGCGATCCCATGGACTGTAGCCTGCCAGGCTCCTCTGTCCATGGGATTTTCCTGGCCAGAATACTGGAGTGGGTTGCATTTCCTCCTCCAAGGGATCTTTCTGACCCAGGGGTCAAACCAGTGTTTCCTGCATTGCAGGTGGGTAGGGACCCGACAACAGCATGTAGGTCTCAGTTAGTGAGAATGAGAATCAACAAATCATTATGGTGTGGTAGCAATTCTCCTTTAACAACTGGGTAAAAATGACTGGAACTCCATTATCAAAATGGAGTACCACAGCGTAGGTGGTAGAGGGTAATGAACATGGGTGGTCTTTCAGAGATCTCAGGGCTTGTGATAATCCACTATCCCAGAGGAATGATGATTTGATACTAAATTCTACCTTATATTCTACTTAGAAAACATGGAGAGAAAGCAAGTCAACCTGCAACAGTGATGTGATGTGAAAGCCTTACTGTAACTACAGAGTAGGCTGGGAAGTCTTTGAATCAAGTCAGCACCATCCCCTTTAATTTGGTGGAGCCCTTCTATGACACACAAGTATAACCTTGCTATGAACCAGATAAAACCTGTCAGCCCTGTCTTTTTTGGTCTGTCTTCCCATCTTCTTCTTAGGTGATTTACACATTTGCCCACCATGATGTAAAGTCCCGAGTAATTCAGAAACCTGAATTACTTCAAAGTATAACAGTACCTCTAAGCTGGAATTAAATATATCTCTCCTTTTTTAACACGAGGTTCATATAGGAATAATGCATAGGAATAAAGATCAATCTAATATTTACATTTCTGGTGATAGAACAATGACCAACTGTGAGCAGGATCTATGAGTTGTTGAAAACATCATTAAAATCATATTAGACATAGTTACTTAGGAAGACTCTACCAAAGGGAGTAGTTGCTATGCAGTTATCTTACCTTGTGTGCTAGCTTATTAAAATAAAGAAAGTTTGTAGGAAGTTAGTTGAGGGTCCAGTAAAAGGTGATTTTTTTTCCCCTTATGCATCCTTTAAAAAAGGAGAGAGCCTGAAAGGTAATTTGAAGGAATCAGAAAATATTAATAATTGTTAAGCTGATAAATGCCTCTTGGCATCAGGATACTTATTTCCTCTTTTACTGGAAGATGCCATAACCAAAAGCTGGGATTGTGTTCAGGAAATTGTATCCTAGCATCAGGTTTGTGACCTTTTGAGCTATGACCCAGCATGTTTTCCTGAGTTGTTGGTAGATACAAAAGTAAAGAGTTAGAAAACTCTGTAATTGAGTGCTAGTCCAAACCAAAACAAATAACAATAACAAAAAACCAAGCAAGTCAGTGACAGTGGGAAAACGTGTAAATGCCTTCAAGTGGGCATTTTGGTGAGTAGAGAGCTGGAGGGCTGTTGTAGCTAATTGCTAAATAACTTCCCAGAATGATAGGAGAAATATATCTTTACTACCTAAAAAATCTGTGGAATATGGATTTGAGTTCAAGTGTTTTCTGGATCAATTCCAATCCCAAGGTTCTCCAAATATAAAATGTCCTAAGTAGAATATGATTGCCCCACAAACAACTTTTTTCTTAATTATTAAAGCTGATCAAAGAAGGAAAGGAGGCAGAAGCTGAAGGAAAGTTAGAGAATGTTTAAAAAAAGAAAATTCACTAGAACAGCATGTGGAAATGACACTGGCCAAGATCTAAACCTACAACTGCCAATGAGAATATATCAAAGCATATGTGGTTTCTAATGGTAGTGCTACATGTTTTCAGATAGCCCAGGGGAGATACTTGAAATATGCGACCTTGATACGTTATCATGAATCCAAGCAGTAAAGCAGGACAGTGAAGGGAAAAAACCCTGTGGCCTCAGGGAGCAGTATTAGTTATTTTTCAAAAACATAAATGACATCTCTAGATTTACATTTGATTTTGTTTTTCTTTCTCCTTCTCTCTATGCTGAGATTCCGAAACCCATCCATATCTAGGTAATGGTATCATTTAATTGGAATTTCCTTACTGGATAATAGCAGCATTCAGTAGGTGGATACTGCCACACTCACATACCCAGACTTGGAAAGAGTTCAGACACACAGACACTTCTGATTGCAGTGAATTCCAAGATTATTTTTTAAGTGCTTGTTCAACTCTGTCAGCAGCAGGAAGACATCCAATAAGTGGATGCCATTTCTTTCCACATTCTGTGTACTAATGCAAGAAAAGCAAAACGAATAGATGAATAAGTATCCCTTAATTCACTCTCATCATGAACGGTACCTGGAGTATTCCTCATGCAAAAGCTTACAAACTGATTTTGGAAGCCTCCTCAACAGGTTCAGAGTGGAAGGAAAATCTATAGAAGAGACTACAAGCCAGAAGAAATGACTTCTCTTTCCATGAGGAATTATAGGATAGAATTGAATAAATTTAATAAATTTGGAGAGAACTCTAGGGATATTGTATTGTTTGAAATCGAGAGTGAGGAAACACATTGAAAATTTGCAGTTTATACACTTACCATATCACTGTATTTAACCCCCCAAAGTGTATGTAATTATGTTGTTTCTTTAGGTTAATCATGTTTCCACTATGGCTTGCGATTGTAATTATCTTTTATTTTTGTCCAGCTATTGATTGTGAAAACTGATAAGCATCTCTTATTATTGTGATTATGTAACTATTATTTGCTTAATACCATTGTATCATGATTGGTCGACAGAAAATAATAGAATTTTATATCACTAAAACTACAGTTTAATAGAAAAACCTGTAACCACTTTTTTAAAATACAGATGCACATATCAGAATTATCTTGGAAGTTTTTGAAAAATAAAAGTGCCCAGGTATTGCTTTTTCTCTCCAAAGTTCCAAATGTGTTTCTGATGAGCAGCCATGTTTAAAAGCAACTGTATTATATGACTATATGATGATCTTTATGCAGGTCAGGAAGCAACAGTTAGAACTGGACATGGAACAACTGACTGGTTCCAAATAGGAAAAGGAGTACATCAGGCTGTCTATTGTCACCTTGCTTATTTAACTTATATGCAGAGTACATCATGAGAAACGCTGGACTGGAAGAACCACAAGCTGGAATCAAGATTGCCGGGAGAAATATCAATAACCTCAGATATGCAGATGATACCACCCTTATGGCAGAAAGTGAAGAGGAACTAAAAAGCCTCTTGATGAAAGTGAAAGAGGAGAGTAAAAAAGTTGGCTTAAAGAAAACTAAGATCATGGCATCTGGTCCCATCACTTCATGGGAAATAGATGGGGAAACAGTGGAAACAGTGTCAGACTTTATTTTTGGGGGCTCCAAAATCACTGCAGATGGTGACTGCAGCCATGAAATTAAAAGATGCTTACTCATTGGAAGGAAAGTTATGACCAACCTAGAGAGCATATTCAAAAACCGAGACATTACTTTGCCAACAAAGGTTCATCTAGTCAAGGCTATGGTTTTCCCAGTGGTCGTGTATGGATGTGAGATTTGGACTGTGAAGAAGGCTGAGTGCCGAAGAATTGATGCTTTTGAAGTGTGATGCTGGAGAAGACTCTTGAGAGTCCCTTGGATTGCAAGGAGACCCAACCAGTCCAATCTAAAGGAGTCAGCCCTGGGATTTCTTTGGAAGGAATGATGCTCAAGCTGAAACTCCAGTACTTTGGCCACCTCATGCAAAGAGTTGACTCATTGGAAAAGACTGTGATGCTGGGAGGGATTGGGGGCAAGAGGAGAAGGGGACGACAGAGGATGAGATGGCTGGATGGCATCACTGACTCGATGGACGTGAGTCTGGGTGAAATCCGGGAGTTGGTGATGGACAGGGAGGCCTGGCGTGCTGCGATTCATGGGGTCGCAAAGAGTCGGACATGACTGAGCAACTGAACTGAACTGATTATGATCTTTTACTTTTGTCTAGTTTGTTTCACTTTTGCTATTTCATATTCAGTGCTCCCATTTCATTCAGTTTATGTTTTCCAATTTGTCTCTTTTTTGTTGTTCTTTCTCAAACCTTTATCACGTGTAGTAGAAAAACTTTTGTATACACATAGAGGATATATAATATATATATTGTAGAAAATAATAGATATAGAATATCTATATATTTCTTTTACAAAACTTATGAATTGTTGCCTAAATAAAACATTTATGGCATTTTGATTCCACTCATTTGACTTAGTATAAATAGAATGGTAGATTTCCAATTTATATTCACTCAAAACATTGTTATAATTCCATGTATTTTGGCATGTAGTATTGCTGCTTAACATCTAGAAAGTTTATTATCTTAATGATTTAAGAAAAAAATTGAATGAGGCTTGAAACGTCTAATCAAATCCTGAGAATATAAAGAAATACTCTGTTGTTTAAAAAAAAAAACAAAAACACAAAAGACATTCACATGTGATACAGTATTGTTAGCTAAAGTAGAGAGTTTGCTCAAATTTTGTAGAAATTTTAGGCTAGTGTCCGTTGTTTCCATACCTTATTAATGATTCCAAATTGTATATAGTTGCATTGAGCAACTTTCAGCTGCATATAACAATTTCTGATAAATTCTGTTTTCATTTTTGTTCTGTTACAAAGATTTTCTAATCTTTTTGTTAGGGAAAAATTTCAGTTTAGCAGTAAAATCTCAATTAATGGTGATGCAGGAAAAAGAATCAGAAAAAACAGAGTTGCATTAAGGTGAATGAACATATCATATCCTGAATTTAAGATGCTTTGAACTCTTTACTAGGGATCCAGAAGCCAGTGTTGCACAAAAGTGATTTTTAGCAGATACCCAATGGTTAGTGAGTATAACTAAGCAAGCAGAAACCTCCACTACCACTACCAAAGAAATCTTTTTCTTGTAATTTATTAATCTAAAGTTTATTTGTTTTAATTTTGAAATATGAATTTTTAAAGTCTTATTTACTTAAATGACATAATAAGTTACTGAAACAGAGCAAAGCTGTTATAGGTGCTAGTTTCCAACTAGCATATAGATTTATGATGTCTGTAGATTTGGGTATGAATTATTCCATACTTTCAGGAAATATGGTGTTGATAGTATTTAAACATTTGCTGAGCACCAGTGCTTAAAGGTATATTACCCTCCCTAATTGAAACTGACTTACCAATCACAGATATTTCAAACATTTTGGGGATTAGTGGCTACTAAGGGAGCATTGGGGATTTTAATTTGAACACTCAGTGATTCAGTGACTTACCTCAGAATTATGAAAAGGTCCAGTGGCATCTTAGAAAGAAAATACTGTATTCAAGACCTGCAGAACTTTTGAAAACTTAGGAATGGATGGAAGATGTTGATAAGCAGTTAAAGTATGGGAAAATTGTGGGGATTTTGAATACTTTTATTTATTTTTGGCTGTGCTGGGTCTTCGTAGCTGTGTGGACTTCTCTCTAGTTGTGATGAGAAGGGCTTCCTCTCTAGTTGCGGTGCAGGGGCTTCTTACTGCTGTGGCTTCTCTTGTTGAGGAGCCACAGGCTCTAGGGTGCGAGGGCTTTAGTTGTTGTGGTGCGTGGACTCAGTAGCTGCAGCTTCTGGTTTTTAGAGCACAGGATCAATAGTTGTGGTGAATGCGCTCCACATATAACAGTGGAGCTGTTAAACTCCACATATAATCCTTGGTGTGATGTTTCATCTGAGTCCAATGGGCTTTGTAGGAGAAGAAGAATGAAGCAAATGAGGGAATCTGAGAGTATAAACAATGTTTGTCTCCAGATACAGGGCCATAAGGAGAAGACAATGGCACCCCACTCAGTACTCTTGCCTGGAAAATCCCATGGACGGAGGAGCCTGGTAGACTGCAGTCCATGGGGTCGCTAGGAGTCGGACACGACTGTGTAACTTTCAAGTAGATAACCTGAGCGACTTCACTTTCACTTTTCACTTTCATGCACTGGAGAAGGAAATGGCAAGCCACTCCAGTGTTCTTGCCTGGGGAATCCCAGGGACAGGAGAGCATGGTGGGCTGCCGTCTATGGCGTCGCACAGAGTCGGACACGACTGAAGAGACTTAGCAGCAGCAGCAACAGGGCCATAAATAAATGGAGTTATCTGAATGTTCCTGGTTTCCAGGCTTGATTTGACAACTTTGCATCCACTTGTCCAAGGTTGTTTTTAGACTGATCCTGGAATCTGTTCATTGTAATGGATCTGCCCAGAGAAGATCAATCTTTCCATAGAAAGAATATAAAGATTTGATGGTTGTGTATCCATTTATGTATAAATAGACACACACAGCAGAGATAAACTGTACTTTAGAATTCATATTTCACTGTTTGGTTCCTTGACATAAAGGGAATAGAAATGTATTATGAAGAGGACAGGACCCAGAGATCTGGGATCATAGGGATTTGAATCTGCATATTGACATACATTGCCACTCTAATGGCAGAAAATGAAGAGGAAATTAAAGAGCCTCTTAATAAGAGTGAAAGAGGAGATTGAAAAAGCTGGCTTAAAATTCAACATTCAAAAAATGAAGATCATGGCATCTGGTCCCATTACTTCATGGCAAATAGATGGGGAAAAGTGGAAATAGTGGCAGATTTTATTTTCTGAGGCTCCAAAAATCACTGCTGATGGTGACTACAGCCAAGAAATTAAAAGATGCTAGCTCCTTGGAAGACAAGTTATGACAAATGTAGACAGCATATGAAAAAGTAGAAACATCATTTTGCCGACAAATGTCTGTATAGTCAAAGCTATGGTTTTTCCAGTAGTCATGTATGGATGTGAGAGTTGGACCATGAAGAAAGCTGAGTGCTGAAGAAATGATACTTTTAAGTTGTACTGAGGAAGAGTCTTGAGAGTCCCTTGGAGTGCAAGGAAATCAAACCAGTCAATAAAGAAAATCAACCCTAAATATTCATTGAAAGGACTAATGTTGAAGCTCCAGTACTTTGGCCACCTGATGTGAAGAGCCAGCTCACTGGAAAGACCCTGATGCTGGGAAAGATTGAAGGCGGGAGGAGAAGGGGGTGACAGAGGATGAGGTGGTTGGATGGCGTCACCGACTCAATGGACATGAGCAAACTCCAGGAGACAGTGAAGAGCAGAAAGGCCTGGCATGCTGCAGTCCATGGGGTTGTAGAAAGTCGGACATGGCTTAGAACCTGGACAACAACAAATTGGCATAGGTATTCTTTACCCTTTTGTGTCTAAGTTTCTTCACATGAATAATGAAGAAATTGTACCTAAGAGAATTTCTCTGAGGATCAGCATAGTTCCTAGCTCATATAAATGTTAGACTTATTTTTAATAAAGGATTCAAATGCCACTCTGATCAAGGGTTCTCTTACTGCTTTGTGGTCTCAATTATTTTTCAAAGCACTGATATTTAAAAATATCTCTCAGATTTATCATTGTCACCTCAGGAGCCAAATTATGTTTCACAGTAAGCATTTATTATTTTTTTGCCATTGTTTAAAGTCTAATTTGCATTGACTATCTTTTGTTTCCTGAGAATGACTTTCTTCCCTCTAATACATCTTTTCAAATACTGACTTCCTGTTCTTTACTTGCTAGCCACAATTTTTCTCTGCTAATTCCATTTTATATCACAGAGGGGCAAAGAGAAAGCTTGTATTATTTTTGCTCCATTTGTCAAGAAAGAGATGCTTCTTCTGAGTCCCAAAGCAGAATATAGGTCTCCTATGGAGCAACATCAGTATATTTTCTAGGGTACCAGTTTGCATCTTTCCCGCTTGGGAATGCTAGTTTAAATATAAAGTTGTCCCTAAGAATCCAATGGGGATTAGTCCCAGGATCTTCCTCAAATACCAGAATCCGTGAATGCTCAACTCCTTATATAAAAAGATGTATTTGCCTATAAGCATCCTCTGGTATACTTTAAATCATCTCTGGGTTACTTGCAATACCTAATACAATGTAAGTGCTACGTAACTGTTTACAAATGCTTGGAAAATTCAAGTTTTGATATTTGGGACTTTCTCAAATTTTTATTCTGAACATTTTTGTCCTGTGTTTGATTGTGTCTACAAATGTGGAACCCATGGGTACAGATGGCTGATTAATATGGTTACCACTGGGTACATTACCCTAAGAAGACCAAGAAAAACCAAAGTTTTAATCACTTAAGATCTTAGTGACAGTCTATATGGCGGGCTTTCAAAGTAAAATGCCCTAGGGCCAAAGCAGGGAATCTAAGTGAATGAAGCTCACAAGAACTAATTTTTTTTTCCTCTTTACCGAAAGAAATATAATAGTGTGACTACTTATGATGGTAGATGGCAATTGATACTCAGTGAACAAAGTCAAGCAGCTACTGTGGAACTAGCCACAGTTTTCAACTAACTGCCTTAGCTGAAAAACTGTCCAAGGTATTTCCTTGGGGGAAAATGTGCCTAGCATTGCCAGACATTCACTGTTTTCAGAACATGAGAAACAAGCAAAAGCAAAAAAGAGTGTTTGTCTTTCTCTGTCTGACTTGTTTCACTAAGCATAATACTCTCTAGATCCATGCACATTATTGTAAATGGTCAAATCTGCCCTTTTTATGACTGAGTAACAATCCGGTTCAGTCATTCAGTCATGTCTGACTCTTTGTGACCCCACAGACTGTAGCACACCAGGCCTCCCTGTCCATCACCAACTCCTGGAGTTTACTCTAACTCATGTCCAATGAATTGGTGATGCCATCCAGCCATCTCATCCTCTGTCATCCCTTTCTCCTCCCACCTTCAGTCTTTCCCAGCATCAGGGTCTTTTCCAAGGAGTCAGTTCTTTGCATCAGATGGCCAAATTATTGGAGTTTCAGCTTTAGCATCAGTCCTTCAAATGAATATTCAGGACTGATTTCCTTTAGGATGGACCGCTTGGATCTCCTTACTGTCCAAGGGACTCTCAAGAGTCTTCTCCAACACCACAGATCAAAAGCATCAGTTCTTAGCACTCAGCTTTCTTTATGGTTCAACTCTCGCATTGAGAGAAGATTTTTGAAGTCTTTCTCTGTAATTCTGATTTATTTTTTGTCTTCTTGCTTTTACAGTTTTTGCTTCATGCATTTCAATGCTCTGGTATTGGGTGCATAAATATTGTGTTATTGAGTGTATAAAGAACATTGTTATGTTCTTTTGATTAACTGACTCCTTTATCATTATGAAGTGACTTTCTTCATCCCTGATGATATTCTTAGCTTTGATCTACTTGACTGATTGGAGAAGGAAATGGCAACCCACTCTAGTCTTCTTGCCTGGAAAATCACATGGACAGAGGAGCCCACATTCCATGGGGTCACAAGAGTCGGACATGACTTAGTGACTAAACCACCACCACTTGGCTGATATCAACACTGAGACTCCATTGAAACTCTCCTTTACTTGTTTTATCTTTATCCATTCTTAAACCTGTTACCTCTATGTCTTTATATTTAAAGAGGATTTCTTATGGTTGGAACTTCCTATTTTATTCAGTTTGACAATTTCTATCTTTTATTTGAAGGTTTTAAAACCACTTATATTAATATAATATTATGGTTACTTTTTTATAACATTTTTAGTTAGCTCAGAAAGTCCAGAATATGATCAGTTTGAAATGTAATACATGTCAGAATCATGAATAAAGTGTGTTAGAGTTTTATTCATAATGACCTTCTTAGTCAAGTATTTCACAGTTGCAACATCTGCAGTTAAGAATTTTAATCAGACATACCAGCTTTCATAGGTTTTGTAAGAGAATTTTCAGAAATCAAGTTGCCCAAACATACTTAAAAAAAAAAATCTTCCAATGATACCTTAGTCCAGTGTTGTGTTTTATTTTTTTATTTTTGATAAAATTTAATATATTTAAGGTTTATATATGATAATTTGATATATATGAACACATACACAGTAAAATTATCACTACAGTCATGCTAATTAATGTATCTTCTCATCACATTACTACCATTTGTGTGTGTGTGTGTGTGTGTGTGTGTGTGTGTGTAATGAGAGCACTTAAAATCTACTCAGCAGATTTCCATTATTCAGCACAGTATTATTAATTATAGTTATCATATTGTATGATATGATAGATATTTAGAATTATTCATCCTGCATAACTGCAATTTTGTACCCTTTGATCAACAACTCCTTGCTTCCCCCACCTCTTTGTCTGTTGTAACCACCATTCTCCCCTTTGCTTCTATGTTTTTGACTTTTGTTTTTAGATTTCACACATAAGTGTGATCATACTTTTTTTTTCCCTGCGTCTGACTTATTTCACTTAGGATAATGTCTTCCAGGTTCATTCATGTTGTTGCAAATAGCAGGATTTTCTTTTTTAAATCTGAGTATATATACCATGTTTTGTTTATCCATTCATCTATGAACAGATACTCAGGTTGTTTCCATATCTTAGCCATTATAAATAATGCTTCATTGAACATGGAAACACAGATATCTTTTCAAATTACTGATTCATTTCCTTTGGGTGTATACTCAGAAGAGAGGTTGCTTGATCATATGATCATTCCATTTTTATTGTATTAAAGCACCTGTATACTGTTTTTCATAATGTCTTTATTAATTTATATTCCCAACAAAAGTGTATGAGGGTTCTCTTTCCTTGGCAACACTTGAATTGTTTTTTTTAATAGTCATTCTGATAGACATGAGTTTATATCTTCTTATTGTGGTTTTGACTTGCATTTCTCTGATGACTAACTTCTTTTTTCATCAGTGTTTTACAATTTTCAGTGTAGATCTTTCACCTCTTTGGTTGAATTTACTCCTAAGTATTTTATTCTCTTTGATACTATCCTAGAATGAGAGTTTTCTTGAGTTTCTTTTTGGATAGTCACTTTTGGTATAAAAGAATGCAATTGATTTTTGTATGTTGATTGTGTATTCTCCAACTTTACTAAATTTGTTTCTACTAACAGATGTTTTTTGTGGTCTTTAGGATTTCTAGATGTAGAGCCTTGTCATTTGAAAATGGAAAGAATTTGCTTTCTTTCTGATTTGGATGCATTCTATTTCTTTTTCTTATCTGATTGCTCTTGCTGGGACTTTCAGCACCCTCTTGAATAGAAGTGAAGTGGCAAGAATAGGCATCCTTGCCTTATAGCACATCTTTCAGTTTTTCCCCATTGATTATGATTTTCAGTTCAGTTCCGTTCAGTCACTCAGTCGTGTCTGACTCTTTGTGACCCCATGAATCGCAGCACGCCAGGCTTCCCTGTCCATCACCAACTCCTGGAGTTCACTCAGACTCACATCTATCAAGTCAGTGATG
>NW_011495084.1:4593407-4596800 GCF_000754665.1 Bison bison bison
CATCCAGCCATCTCATCCTCTGTCATCCCTTTCTCCTCCCACCTTCAGTCTTTCCCAGCATCAGGGTCTTTTCCAAGGAGTCAGTTCTTTGCATCAGATGGCCAAAGTATTGGAGTTTCAGCTTTAGCATCAGTCCTTCCAAAGAAATCCCAGGGCTGATCTCCTTCAGAATGGACTGGTTCGATCTCCTTGCAGTCCAAGGCACTCTCAACAGTCTTCTCCAACACCACAGTTTAAAAGCATCAATTCTTGGGTGCTCAGCCTTCTTCACAGTCCAACTCTCACATCCATACATGACCACAGGAAAAACCATAGCCTTGACTAGATGGACCTTTGTTGGCAAAGTAATGTCTCTGCTTTTGAATATGCTATCTAGGTTGGACATAACTTTCCTTCCAAGGAGTAAGCATCTTTTAATTTCATGGCTGCAGTCACCATATGCAGTTATTTTGGAGCCCCCCAAAATAAATTCTGACACTATTTCCACTGTTTCCCCATCTGTTTGCCATGAAGTGATGGGACCAGATGCCATGATCTTCGTTTTCTGAATGTTGAGCTTTAAGCCAACATTTTCACTCTCCATTTTCACTTTCATCAAGAGGCTCTTTAGTTCCTCTTCACTTTCTGCCATAGGGGTGGTGTCATCTGCATATCTGAGGTTATTGATATATCTCCCAGCAATCTTTATTCCAGCTTGTGTTTCTTCCAGCCCAGTGTTTCTCATGATGTACTGTGCATATAAGTTAAATAAGCAGGGTGACAATAGGCAGCCTTGACGTACTCCTTTTCCTATTTGGAACCAGTCTGTTGTTCCATGTCCAGTTCTAACTGTTGCTTCCTGACCTGCATACAGATTTCTCAAGAGGCAGGTCAGGTGGTCTGGTCTTTAATGTGTTGAAATAACTTATTAAATTTGCTTTCCCCTATTTTTTGGGAGTTTATATCATGGATGAATGTTGAACTTTATCAGAGTCTTTCCCCACATCTATTGAGATGATCATGTGGTTTTTATTTTTCATTCTGTTAATGTATTATATTACATTGATCAATTTTTTATTATGTTAGACTAACTTTGCATACATCCCACTTGACCATGGTGTGTAACCTGCTTGATGTGTTGTTCAATTCAGTTTGTTATTGTTGAGAATTTTTGTATCTATTATCAGAGATATTACCTTGTAATTTTCTTATTGAGTCTTTGGTTTTGTCTGACTTGGGTAGCAGAGTGAAGCTGGCCTCATAAAGTGAGTTTAGAAGTATTCCCTTTACTTCTCATTTCCCACTCACTGCTTCAAAATTTTGTCTTTATTTTTTAGAAGTTTGATTATATGTGAATTTCTTTTGG
The DNA here is from genome assembly GCF_000754665.1 of Bison bison bison. Classification (NCBI taxonomy): domain Eukaryota; kingdom Metazoa; phylum Chordata; class Mammalia; order Artiodactyla; family Bovidae; genus Bison; species Bison bison. Next base: position 4,594,753 of record NW_011495084.1, read on the forward strand.
TTTATCCTGCTTGGAATTTGTTCAGGTTTTTGAATCTCTAAGCTTATTTTTTTTCCAAACATGCAAAGTTTTGTCATTATTTCTTTGAATATTTTTCCAGTCCTGCCCACCTTTTACTCTTTATGTTACCCTGATATCGCAAATGTAAAGTCTCTTGTCCTAATTCAGCAGGTCCTTTATGTTCTGTATATGTATTATTTCCTCTGCAGTTAGAAAATTTCTATTCTGTCTTCAATATCACTGATTCTTTACTCTATCCTCTCTATTTTATTTATAATCCCCTCTGCTGGGGTTTTGTTTTTGTATTTTTCAGTTCTAAAATTTTTATTAATGTGTTTTTAATATCTACTATGTATTTCTCCTTCTTGATGATGCTTCTAATTTTTTGATGAGAATTTTTTTTTTGCTCTTAGGCATGTTTATGTTTTCTTATTGAAGTATTTTTATGATGGCTGTTTTAAATCTTTGTTATATAACTAAATAATCTGTCATATTAATCTTGGCATCTATTGATTTGTATGTGTTTCTTTTTTTCATTCAAGTAGAAATTTTTCTGGGTTTTGGTATGACAGATCGTTTTCAGCTGGAATCTGAGTGCTTTTTATGAGTATCTAGATATTGTTTAAACCTTCCATTTTAACTGGTTTTCTCTGCTGACCTCACTTCAGCACGCAAGAGGGCATCACCTCATTATGCAGGATGAGGCTTAAACTGAATCTCCCCACACAGCCTCTTGACACCAAAGGAAATGTATCCTAATGATTGCTGCATGGAAGTTGGAGTTCTACCTCCCATTGGAGCCCCATTGGTTGCATAAATGGAAAGAGACAGGAGTCTCTTGTTACTGCTTCTCTGGTAGTTTTCACTGATACCATTTTGGGTGGAGGCTTTTTACCACCTGCTGCTGCTGCTGCTGCTAAGTCGCTTCAGTCGTGTCCGACTCTGTGCGACTCCATAGACGGCAGCCCACCAGGCTCCGCCGTCCCTGGGATTCTCCAGGCAAGAAGGATAAAAATCCTGGTTTTATCTGACACCACCCTGTAGTGGGGAGGGGCTGAGATGACTCATTACATCCTGGCTAGGTCAGAAGTCTGTATTCTGATATTGCGTTCAGCTTTTTCTGGAGTCAGTGATACATGACCACAGGATTTGTTCCCCCCCTCCCCCAACCCCCCATCATATTTGATGATGTTTGGCTTAGTAGAACAGTAATTGTTTAAAACTTTTCTGTCTTACTAGGCTGCCCCTTTTCTCTGTCTTATCATTAGAATGCACAGATACGTGTGTTATCACCCTTAAATATGTTTGGTACTTGACTTCCAATGTCATTAAAAATCGCTGTTTCTTATATTCTGATCATTTTTTTATGTGTTTTGGGGCCATACTGGCCAGGGAAATAAACCTTATCTCTATTTTTCAAAAATAATAACTTTCTATTGTCAACTACAAATTGGAACTTGCCAAAGGCGCTGCCTGGGGGCTCAGCTGGTAAAGAATCCACCTGCAATGAGGGAGACCTGGGTTCCATCCCTGGGTTGGGAAGATCCCCTGGAGAAGGGAAAGGCTACCCACTCTAGTATTCTGGCATGGAGAATTCCATGGACTGCACAGTCCATGGGGTCACAAAGAGTCGGGCAGGACTGCACCAAGGGTTTTTGCCATCTGCCTCTGTGGAGGTTAGCCTTTGCCCTGCTTCATTCCGTATTCCAAGGCCAAATTTGCCTGTTACTCCAGGTGTTTCTTGACTTCCTACTTTTGCATTCCAGTCCCCTATAACAAAAATGACATCTTCTTTGGGTGTTAGTTCTAAAAGGTCTTGTAGGTCTTCAAAGAACCGTTCAACTTCAGCTTCTTCAGCATTACTGGTTGGGGCATAGACTTGGATTACTGTGATATTGAATGGTTTGCCTTGGAAACAAACAGAGATCATTCTGTCGTTTTTGAGATTGCATCCAAGTACTGCATTTCACACTCTTTTGTTGACCATGATGGCTACTCCATTTCTTCTGAGGGATTCCTGCCCCCAGTAGTAGATATAATGGTCATCT
>NW_011495084.1:4596900-4599373 GCF_000754665.1 Bison bison bison
CAGCATCGGACCTTGCTTCTATCACCAGTCACATCCACAACTGGGTATTGTTTTTGCTTTGGCTCCATCCCTTCATTCTTTCTGGAGTTATTTCTCCACTAATCTCCAGTAGCATATTGGGCACCTACTGACCTGGGGAGTTCCTCTTTCAGTATCCTATCATTTTGCCTTTTCATACTGTTCATGGGGTTCTCAAGGCAAGAAAACTGAAGTGGTTTGCCATTCCCTTCTCAAGTGGACCACATTCTGTCAGACCTCTCCACCACGACTGGCCCGTCTTGGGTGGCCCCACACGGCATGGCTTAGTTTCATTGAGTTAGACAAGGCTGTGGACCTAGTGTGATTAGATTGACTAGTTTTCTGTGATTATGGTTTCAGTGGGTCTGCCCTCTGATGCCCTCTCACAACACCTACCGTCTTACTTGGGTTTCTCTTACCTTGGGCGTGGGGTATCTCTTCATGGCTGCTCCAGCAAAGCGCAGCCATTGCTCCTTACCTTGGACGAGGGGGATCTCCTTACCGCCTCCCCCTCCTGACCTTGAATGTGGAGTAGCTCCTCTCAGTCCTCCTGCTGAAAGGAGCTCTGCAAAGGCTAATAGAATTTTGCCAAAAGAATACACTGGTCATAGCAAACACCCTCTTCCAACAACACAAGAGAAGACTACGCGTGGACATCACCAGATGGTCAACAACAAAATCAGGTTGATTATATTCTTTGCAGCCAAAGGTGGAGAAGCTCTATACAGTTTGCAAAAACAAGACTGAGAGCTGACTGTGGCCCAGATCATGAACTCCTTATTGCCAAATTCAGACTTAAACTGAAGAAAGTAGGGAAAACCACTAGACCATTCAGGCATGACCTAAAACAAATCCCTTACAATTATACAGTGGAGGTGAAAATAGATTTAAGGGCCTAGATCTGATAGATAGAGTGCCTGATGAGCTATGGAATGAGGTTCGTGACATTGTACAGGAGACAGGGATCAAGACGATCCCCATGGAAAAGAAATGCAAAAAAGCAAAATGGCTGTTTGGGGAGGCCTTACAAATAACTGTGAAAAGAAGAGAAACGAAGAGCAAAGGACAAAAGGAAAGATATAAGCATCTGAATGCAGAGTTCCAAAGAATAGCCAGGGAGATAAGAAAGCCTTCCTCAGTTGTCAATGCAAAGAAATAGTGGAAAACAACAGAATGGGAAGGACTAGAGATCTCTTCAAGAAAATTAGCAATACCAAGGCAACATTTCATGCAAAGATGGGCTCAATAAAGGACAGAAATAGTATGGACCTAACAGAAGCGCAAGATATCAAGAACAGGTGGCAAGAATACACAGAAGAACTGTACAAAAAAGATCTTCATGACTCAGATAATCACGATGGTGTGATCACTGACCTAGAGCCAGACATCCTGGAATGTGAAGTCAAGTGGGCCTTAGAAAGCATCACTACGAACAAAGCTAGTGGAGGTGATGGAATTCTAGTTGAGCTATTTCAAATCCTGCAAGATGATGCTGTGAAAGTGCTGCACTCAATATGCCAGCAAATTTGGAAAAGTCAGCAGTGGCCACAAGACTAGAAAATGTAGTTTTCATTCCAATGCCGAAGAAAGGCAATGCCAAAGAATGCTCAATTTACTGCACAATTGCACTCATCTCACATGCTAGTAAAGTAATGCTCAAAATTCTCCAAGCCTGGCTTCAGCAATATGTGAACGGTGAACTTCCTGATGTTCAAGCTGGTTTTAGAAAAGGCAGAGGAACCAGAGATCAAGTTGCCAATATCTGCTGGATCATTGAAAAAGCAAGAGAGTTCCAGAAAAACATCTATTTCTGCTTTATTGACTATGCCAAAGCCTTTGACTGTGTGGATCACAAGAAACTGTGGAAAATTCTGAAAGAGATGGGAATACCAGACCACCTGACTTGCCTCTTGAGAAACCTGTGTATGGGTCAGGAAGCAACAGTTAGATCTGGACATGGAACAACCGACTGATTCCAAATAGGAAAAGGAGTACATCAAGGCTGTATATTGTCACTCTGCTTATTTAAATTATATGCAGAGTACATCATGAGAAATGCTGGTTGGAAGAAGCACAAGCTGGAATCAAGATTGCCAGGAGAAATATCAATAACCTCAGATATGCAGATGACACCACCCTTGTGGCAGAAAGTGAAGAGGAACTCAAAAGCCTCTTGATGAAAGTGAAAATGGAGAGTGAAAAAGTTGGCTTAAAGCTCAACATTCAGAAAACTAAGATCATGGCATCTGGTCCCCTTACTTTATGGGAAATAGATGGGGAAACAGTGGAAACAGTGTCAGACTTTATTTTTTGGGGCTCCCAAATCACTGCAGATGGTGACTGAAGCCATGAAATTAAAAGACACTTACTCCTTGGAAGAAAAGTTATGACCAACCTAGATAGCATATTGAAAAGCAGAGATATTACTTTGCCAACAAAACTCCATCTAGTCAAG
>NW_011495084.1:4599648-4612071 GCF_000754665.1 Bison bison bison
TCCAGGGAATCTGGTGGGACAGGTCTTGGATAATTGGATGTTTTTCAGAACAGATTTTATGATCTTAATCCTTGCATCTCCTCATATCTGGAGAAGCACTAAATCCCTTCATGGTAACATCAGAGCCTCATGACTAACAAAAAACTTTTGTAAAATGAGTGCTTAGTGGTACTGAATTCCCACTTCACCAAAACCTTTTATATTGACCTTCCTCATGCTGCTTCTTTGGAGCAGTCTTTCAGCACTATCTGAGGTGCTGCCTCCTGGGCTGCAGTCTTCATTTTGCCCCAAATAAAATTAACTTGCAACTGTCAAGTCGTGCATCTTTTTTAGATGACTATATAAATATCCCTCCTGTGGGTTCCTGGCTTCTACAACTCTGTGTTTGTGATATTAAGGCAAAAATAAAACCCAGGGAATGCACTACCATCTCATTCCCTGGATCACTTGTTTCTTAACCCGTCTGATTTTTCTGTACCTTTTGAAGACTTTTATATTTGTTTGTTTGTTTTTTTTTAATATAGCATTCAGAGTAGTTAGTTGTACTTAACAAGGGAATAAACAAAAGTACTTCCACTAAATCTTGGAAGCTGAAGTCCAATTTTTTTATTTTAAGTAAATTTTTTAAATGATAAAAAAAAAATCATATGCATTTACCAACATAGTCTTTCTAGTGTTCTTGAGTATATTGCTTAGGTTACAGATATTATGAATTCTGCCTTGTTGGATATTGGTATTGTTTGTATTCTTAAAAGTATTCTTGAGCTTTCTTCTGGGATATGGCTGAGTTACTTGGAAAACTGACACTTTTAGGTCTCGCCTTTAAGATTTATTAGGTAGAACCAGAGCAGTCTTTAGTGTATGGCTAATTATTTATTCCCTGTTACTGAGGCAAGATCTTTCTGCATATACTCTCCAGTGTCCTATGAGTTACAGGTTTTCATTCTGGCAAAGGGATACACATTATTCCTGTTCCTGTGTGTGCTCTGAATACTGTCTCTTTTAATCCTTTTGAGTGGTTCTTTCCTGACTTTAAGTAATTTCTTCACATTTTTGCACTGCTCAGTACCCTGTGGAATACTCTAAGTGTGGGCCTCTGCAGATCTCTGGGGTATTTATTCTGTGCAACTCTCTCCTAACCAGCACTTTGCCCTGTGAATTCCAGCCAGTGTGGTCCCCGTGGCTTTCAGCTCCATTTCCTCCATTGAGGGAGACTGTTGGGCTGCATCTGGATCACTGTCTCTGTGTCAGCGTCTGGAATGACTTTGAGAAGAGGATGTGGGGGCAGGCCTGAGGCTCACCTGGTCTGTTGCTCACCTCTCAGAGATCATATTACATTTTGTCACTTTTGTCCAATGTTTTAAAAATAGTTTCCTATATTTTTTCTTATTTTCCACGTGGTTTTAGACAGGAGGATAAATCTAGCCCCTGATAAAACTCCAAATTGTTTCAGAAGGATAAATCCCATCTAATTTTTAAAAACATCTTTCTATATAAATGTTCTTTCTTCTCAGCTTAGCTCTATACACTTTGTGTGGCAGTGACTGTTTTTTATAAATTGTCTTATATATAGTTGATTTAGAGCATCAACTATTTGTTGGCTGGAATATATGAAATGTTGGTGATTTGAATTAATCAGTTTTAAATAATGCTATATCAAAATGTTGAAGTCCACTTTGCTGCCTTTTTCTGTTGGTTCATTTTTTGTTAACCTTCCCTCTAGCTAAGACAGTTTTATATCAATTGACTACAAACATGTTTAGAGATTTTATTATGCTCTAAGTGTAAAATATGAAGCAAAACTTCAGATGTAATGAAGGAACTGTACTGACTGATCCTCGAGGCCATTATGTATCAGTCATCCTTCCATAAATCTTTGCGAACTTACCCTGTGTGTCTTTTTCAAGTTTATTTTTAGTTCTTATATGAAAAAAAATAATGTGGCTTTATCCTGTAAGCTTTTATCCTTCAATTATTAGGATTTCAGCTTGAGATTTATTCCTATTATTTTTCTGGGTATAATAGTTCTTTGTTTTCTTTTCCTCCTATTTTCTTTTGTCCTTCCTTCATCCTTTCCCTTCCCTTTTCTTCCCTTTATTCCCCCCACTTCTAACATTTAGGGTCCCTTCTGATGCTTATATTCTGTAATTCTCAGAAATCTGAAAAAATTTATTTTAAAACTAACAGTTTACTTATCATAATTTTGAAAAAGAACTTAAAGAATGGTTAACTTCTAGAAAATTAGTACTGGAGAAATACTTTTTTTCCCCTCTCAAGTTTAGTTTGTAACATAAATCAGAGTATGTGCATTTTCATAATTTAGTTTTAAACAAATTTATTACCACTTCCTGGAAGATCCCCTGGAGAAGGAAATGGCAACCCACTCCAGTACTCTTGCCTGAAAAATTTCATGGACAGAGGAGTCTGGTGGGCTACAGTCCATGGGGTCGCAATGAGTCGGACACGACTGAATGACTTCACACTCACACTAATGAGACCGATAGTTTACTATTTTCCTTTAGTCCGTGGGGTCGCAATGAGTCGGACACGACTGAGTGACTTCACACTCACACTAATGAGACCGATAGTTTACTATTTTCCTTTTACAAACGAGGAAACTAAAGTCTTAAAAAGTTCAGTCTAGGTTGACTCTAGCTCAAGAGCTCATCCTCACCTGCTTGCTAAATAATACTGTTTTCATTATAAGGCAAGAGTCTATAAAGGTAAGGATATAGCTGACTTTTCCTTGAAAGATAAATAAACAAGGGAGAGATGAACAGAATAATTTGTTGAGAGAAAAAGAAGAAGGAAGACATGGAGGAAAATCACAGAACTATTAACCTGCTCTCCTTCATACTGAAGAGAGCTTCTGAAAGGAGATATATGTTCATGAGAGAGAGAGTCCCATGGGAAAAGCTATTCATTGGTTAATCTTCTATGTTATTATCCAAACTTGAATACTTTTTTGATAATGAAAGGGGAGGTGGTTAATATTTATTCTGCTATAGCAGATGTAAATTATGCTTCTTTCAGTTAAATCAAGATGTATAGTCACCATTGATAACAACCAGAAAGGATCTGATATAAGTGAATGAATGTTACAGATTTTGCTGTCACTGTGACCTTTCTCTTATAATCTTTGAAAGGGGATTCATCTGTTGGTAGAAGATGTAGGTGTGAAAAATGATAGAAAGTAAAGATAAAGGTTTTTCCTTTCTTTCAATAAATCAATGTGCAAGTATGAAAGTTGCTCAGTTGTGTCTGACTCTTTGCAACTCCATGGACTGTATAGTCCATGGAATTCTCCAGGCCAGAATACTGGACTGGGTAGCCATTCCTTTCTCCAGGGGATCTTCCCAGCCCAGGGATTGGACCCAGGTCTCCCGCATGGCAGGCAGATTCTTTACCTTCTGAGCCACCAGGGAAGCCCTCAATAAACCAGTAGATAACTACAAATTGCTTGTCCCTGAAACTTCATTAGAAAGACAGGGGCTTGGGTGCCACAGTGTGCTTCAGTTATAATGAAGACCAATAAGCGATCAAGGATTTTGAAAATTATGAGGCCATGGTGACATATGAGTGACTGATCAAATTCTTTTTTAAACCATTCATGAGAAAAGCTACATTTGGCTCCTAATTTTTATTCTTTGATGTTCTATGTCAATCATGTTAACTGAAAATTTCTTAGGTTTTTCCTCTTTTCACCCTGTATATAATTTCTTTTCAGGGGAAAAAAATCTGTTTCCTGTGACTGTCACAAGAGTTAATGAGTTTGTTAATGAGTTAATGTTAAAACAAAATTAATGGCAAAGTCAATATTGTGCTTTAAGAATATAACAACAAATAGTCAATGCTACCCACTCCAGTATTCTTGCCTGGAGAATCCCATGGATGGAGGAGCTTGGTGGGCTACAGTCTACAGGTCACAAAGAGTCTGACACGACTGAGCGACTTCATTTTCACTTTCACTTATAGCCATTATTCCTCTCTTAGAAGATAATTCTCAGGTTAGAGATTGGTCCTGTTCCAATATATGTTATCTACTATTCTCTAGTGGCTTCTAGTTCCTTTATCATCATTCATAAGAAATCTTAACCCCATCAAATATTTGTTTTAAAATTGAATTTGTATAATACCAGCCTAATGTGGCATGTTTTCAAAGCAAAGCACCAAATGGAGGTAACTTTCTTCTATATTTTAAAGAGAAATACACAGTTGCTGATATCAGACCAGGTTAAATAGGTAACTCAGTTCAGTTCAGTCGCTCAGTTGAGTCCGACTCTTTGCAACCCCATGAACCACAGCACACCAGGCCTCCCTATCCATCACCAACTCCTGGAACTTACCCAAACTTATGTCCATTAAGTTGGTGATGTCATCCAACCATCTCATCCTCTGTCGTCCCCTTCTCCTCCTGCCCCCAATCCCTCCCAGCATCAGGCTCTTTTCAAATGCGTCAGCTCTTCTCATCAGGTGGCCAAAGTATTGGAGTTTCAGCTTTAACATAATTCCCTCCAATGAACAGCCAGGACTGATCTCCTTTAGGATGGACTGGTTGGATCTTCTTACAGTCCAAGGGACTCTCAAGAGTCTTCTCCAACACCACAGTTCAAAAGCATCAATTCTTCGGTGCTCAGCCTTCATTATAGTCCAACTCTCACATCCATACATGACCACTGGAAAAACCATAGCCTTGACTAGACAGACCTTTGTTGACAAAGTAGGGATTTATCTATTTTTTTTTTTTCTAATTTTATTTTATTTTTAAACTTTACATAATTGTATTAGTTTTGCCAAATATCAAAATGAATCCGCCACAGGTATACATGTGTTCCCCATCCCGAACCCTCCTCCCTCCTCCCTCCCCATACCATCCCTCTGGGCCGTCCCAGTACACCAGCCCCAAGCATCCAGCGTCATGCATCGAACCTGGACTGGCAACTCGTTTCCTACATGATATTTTACATGTCTCTGCTTTTTAATATGCTATCTAGGTTGGTCTAACTTTCCTTCCAAGGAGTAAGCGTCTTTTAATTTCATGGCTGCAATCGCCATCTGCAATGATTTTGGAATCCAGAAAAATAAAGTTAGCCACTGTTTCTATGGTTTCCCCATCTATTTGCCATGAAGTGATGGGACCAGATGCCATGATCTTCGTTTTCTGAATGTTGAGCTTTAAGCCGACATTTTCACTCTCCTCTTTCACTTTCTTCAAGAGGCTCTTTAGTTCTTCACTTTCTGCCATAAGAGTGGTGTCATCTGCATATCTGAGGTTATTGATATTTCTCCTGGCAATCTTGATTCCAGCCCAGCGTTTCTCATGATATACTCTGCATATAAGTTAAATAAGCAGGGTGACAATATACAGCCTTGACGTACTCCTTTTCCTATTTGGAACCAGTCTGTTGTTCCATGTCCAGTTGTAACTGTTGCTTCCTGACCTGCATACAGGTTTCTCAAGAGGCAGATCAGGTGATCTGATATTCCCATCTCTTGAAGAATTTTCCACAGTTTATTGTTATCTAAATAGTCAAAGGCTTTGGCATAGTCAATAACTGCTTCACTCCATATTGTTATATGGATATGGATGTACTTAGGAAATGGCAACCCACTCCAGTGTTCTTGCCTGGAGAATCCCAGGGATGGGGGAGCCTGGTGGGCTGCCATCTATGGGGTCACACAGAGTTGGACACGACTGAAGCGACTTAGCAGCAGCAGCAAGGTATTCTGTATCAAACAGAGTTGAATCATATTTCCATAAAAAGGATAACGGAAAGCTGGATGACTCAATGTAGACAACCAATCTGAAAATTTTAAACCTCAAACTCCTGCATTTTCCTAATAATAGAGATTGGTAACTGACTAGGCAGATAATTGTCTCAACCGTCTATTTAATTTAGACCTATTCTTACGAAGTCTCAGTGTCAAAGAATCTGTACATTTCACTTAAAACTAGAATACACTGAAAAATGTATTAATGTAATCATTAAGAATCGTGGGCATCATTATACTAACTCTTGGCACGTATACAAAAGGGCCAGTAAAATATCAACTGTCAGAATCATCAATAATAGTTGCTGAAATTCTGAATATTGAGCACATGTGCTTGCATGCACACACACAGAATTTGAAGGAATAAATAAAGTCTTGGGAGATTTTTTAAATCCTCCAAAGTCTACTGTGTAAATAAATCAAGTTTGTTTGATTTATTAATTAATTATAAAAATTGAAGTATAGTATATTCTTATTATATATATTCTATATATAGAGATGGTTGGATAGTATCACCAACTCGATGGACATGAGTTTGAGGAAGCTCTGGGAGTTGATAATGGACAGGGAGTTGATAATGGACAGGGAGTTGGTGATGGACAGTTCATGGGGTCGCAGAGTTGGACATGATTGAGTGACTGAACTGACAGATACTATATTTGTGATGTTTTGTTCCAGGTGTACAGCTCAGTGACTTAGATTCTTTTTCATATTCTTTTCCTTTATAGGTAATTACAAAATATTGAGTATAGTTCCCCATGGCATACAGTATGTCCTTGTTGGTTATATATTTTATATATAGTAGTATATATATGTTAATCTCAACAATTTAATTTATCCACCCCCCCTGTATCTTTCCATTTGGTAACCTTAAATTTGTTTTCTATGTCTGTGGGATATATTTCTGTTTTGTTAATTCATTCCCCCCCTTTCAGATTCCATGTATAAGCAATATCATTTATTTTTCTTTGGCTCACTTTACTTAACATGATCATCTCTAGACCCTTGCATGTTATTGCAAATAACATTAATTCATTGTTAATGGCTGAGTAATCTTCTTTGCACATTTTGTTGATGGACATGTAGGTTGCTTCTTTACACATTTTGTTGATGGACATGTAGGTGGCTTCCATGTCTTGACTATTGTAAATAGTGCTGCAGTGAACACTGGCATGCATGTATCTTTTCAGTTTATAATTTTCTCTAGATATAGGCCCAGGAGTGGCATTGCAGGATAATATGATAGTTCTATTTTTAGTTTTTTGAGCAATCTCTATGCTGTTCTCCATAGCAGCTATACCAATTTACATTCCCACCAACAGTGTTGGAATATTCCTTTTTCCCCTATACCTTCTCCAGCATTTATTTTATCTGTAGACATTTTGATGATGGCATTCTGACTGGAGTGAAGCAATATCCCATTGCAGTTTTTATCTTCATTTCTCTAATAATTAGTGATGTTGAATGGTTTTTCAGATGTTGGCCATCTGTCTTCTTTGGAGAATGTATGCTAAGATCTTCTGCCCATTTCTTGATTGGCTTTTTTTTTTTTGATATTGTGCTGTATGAGCTATTTGTATATTTTGATAATTACCCGCTTGTTGGTCACATTTGCAAATATTCTTTCCCATTGTGTAGGTGTCTTTTCAAATCAAGCTGGTTCTTATTTTCAAAACATCCAACAAACAGAGGTTTAGGGAAGAATGGAACTAAGCTGAAAAAAGCACTTTGGGTAAATTACATTTAAAGTAGTATTATATTCCTTTCATTAATTAGAATCTAATTTTCTTTTTGATTCAAATTCTTTAATTTTTAGGTACCCAAAATGACTCTAAAACTGCATATGATTTTCATAACAGTTGTCTATTTCTGTGTTAAAATTCACCCCAAATTCAGTGGTTTCAGATAACAGTGATTTATTTCTCCATATTATTTGTTATGAATGAGAGTTTCTTTTCTTGGTTTTCTCTAAGCTCAATAATGAAGCTGCATTCTGCTGAGGTTTGGGTTGGACTACAAGGTACAGGATGTTCTGAGTTATAGGTCTACCTGTAAGTTGGGGAACCTCAATTCCCCTCCATGAAGTCTCCAACCCAGTAAATTAGATGTGGTTTCCTTAGAGCATAGTGATTTCAAAATTCCAAAAAAGCAAAAGCACAAGCTACAAAGTGTCCTAAGACTTAGTCTTGAAAGTCATACAATGTTGCTTCTGCTCCATTATTTTGGCCAAAGCAAGCTAAAAGGCATGCAAAATTTCAAAGTTGGGAAGTGAATGCTATTGTTTGAAGGAACGGAAAAGAATTTGTGGTCATGTTTAAGATATTACACTTTAAAATTGCCTAATATGTTAAATATACACTGACATAACTCAAAAATTAAAGTTCTTTGAGATCTTCAATAATTTTTTATGCAAGTCAGAGGTCCTGAGGCTATGAAGTTAGATTATTTTTACTCTAGATCAAATGACACAAGATACATAGATACCAACTTTCTTTATTGCTGGGCTAAGATACTTCCAGGCAGGTTTAGAACTGATATTTATTTACATAAGATGTTTAGGCAGCTCATACATCTGAGCATTTCTATTTAAATGCTTTATGTTTTTAAAAATATATATTCATTTGTCTGCAATAGATCCATGCAGGATCTTCAATCTTTGTTGTGGTGTGTGGCTTAAGGCGACAGTTAAGTTATTGGTACACAGTTGGTCATTATGCACTTACAAAAATTATCTTCTTAGTTAAACTTTAGGAAAGAGTTATCCACTGAAACACTCCTAGGTGGGATCTAGTTCCTTGACCAGGGATCAATCTAATTCCCCCCTGCAATAGGAGAGTCTTAGCTACTACCCACCCCACACCCAGGAAAGTTCCCTAATGCTTTATTTTAATTTTGTTATAGGCAATTAGTTTTACATTTTTATTGCTAATAGTTAACATAAATAATGCTAAACATTTATGTTGTAATTGCATTGTTTTAATTGCCAGCATCTCCCACTCCATTGAGCAAAGTAATTCCATCTTGGGAAGAAACTTGTTCCAAAGAGAAAATCAGATACAACAGGCTTAGCTCTGTTACACAATATCAGAGTTGTTGAGAGAGAATGGTTTTGCATAGAGAACACAGTGATTTCATTTAGATTTCTCACAGTTCAGCAGCTCATAGATTCATTGCCAGATCCTAAGGGTTAAGAAAGGGCTTTAAGTAAAAGCTGAGAGAAATTTTCCCTGAAACCTCTGTAAATATTTAGAAGCATGGTTTAGAACCTGTGTTTTGGAGTCAGATGTAGATGGGGTAATCAGTACTGCTGTTTACTGAGAGATCTTGAATTTACTCAATTTACTCAATGGCTTTAGCTTCAGATTTTCATTTTCAAATAATGAACATCATATGAGGTGATTTAGTAGCATGCCTAGTGCATTGTAAGTGCTGGAGTGGTTACTAAGCATTGCTTTAGAACTTGGCTCAGTGTGTAACACTAATGGACATTCTGAAATGTTGTCTTTTTGTCACAGTTTCTGGAACAGATAGTGCCTGAGAACTTTGATACTGCCCACAAGGTGTCATAACTGTGACTAAGAGTAAATGGAAGCAGAGTCAGCAGTTGAGCTAGAGTTGATAATAACTGGACATTTAGGATACAAAGGAAATAGTTGTGACTGGAACAGGTTAAGTGGGAAGAGCTCCGCGTGAAGGATTTACAGTACAGCTACAGAAATTATGGGCAGGAAGTTCCTAAATTTGTTCAAGAAATAGCCTCAGCTATTGCATGGGAATTCACCATAACTCTTCATGGAGAGTAATCTTGAGGGCACTACGGGACTGCACTTCGGTATATGGAGGTAGGAAACAATGAATAGAACTTTTTACTGGTAATAATCCCTGTATCAGTTCTTGGGCTGGTGTGGCTTTGAGGTGACAGTTAAGTTCTTGGTACATGGTCATTATGTACTTACAAAAATTATCTTCTTAATTTAAGTTTAGGAAAGTTATCCTATGAAACACTCTTTGGTGAAAAGCAAACTGAGGAAATGAAGAGAAAATCAGAAAATATAGACAGGTTTTATAAATGTCAAACACTTCACAACTTTGTACTCATGTAATTGAGTTGTACAGATTCCTTCCTTTCCAAAATATTGAATTGTGCAAAGTTTTGCTTGTTTCATTGACTGAAAGGCAAGGTTCTTTACCTTCGCTCAGCCCAGCTAATGTAGAAGATCACAATATTGCCACAGAGTAATTATTTCAAATACAATTGGTTTTCTGAGGTGATAGCCTCTAGAGAGAAATTATGGATGTAAATTACTTCTAAAAGCACTATTCTAAATGTAAACCTTGGTAGAAGAAATGTATATCATTAGTAAAAGACAGTAATTTTTGTGAGATTTTTTCTTGTATTAACACTTTGCATTACCTGTCTATCATAATGTAAACCTTGGTAGAAGAAATGTATATCATTAGTAAAAGACAGTAATTTTTGTGAGATTTTTTCTTGTATTAACACTTTGCATTACCTGTCTATCATAATGTAAACCTTGGTAGAAGAAATGTATATCATTAGTAAAAGACAGTAATTTTTGTGAGATTTTTTCTTGTATTAACACTTTGCATTACCTGTCTATCATAATGTAAACCTTGGTAGAAGAAATGTATATCATTAGTAAAAGACAGTAATTTTTGTGAGATTTTTTCTTGTATTAGCACTTTGCATTACCTGTCTATCATACATGTATTCATTTATGCTGATATTGTACAGATGCAAATGTCAGTATGACTCAGAATATTAAAATGATAAATGGTATTATTATTAATGAAAATAATAACCCCAAAGCATATTGTTTTGACAATAATAGTTATGGAAGATTAGCAGAATTCTTTCAGAGGGAATAGAGATTGTGACCATTTCAATTTTGAACAGTTGGGAACAAATTATGAGTCATGAATTTCATGTGATGTTAAGCCCTTGTTGGGCTTCCCTGATGGCTCAGCTAGTAAAGAACCCGCCTGCAATGCAGGAGACCTGGGTTTGATCCCTGGGTTGGGAAGATCCTTAGGAGAAGGGAATGGCTATTCCAGTATTGGAGTACTCCAGTACTCCAGTGGGTACTCCAGTATTCTGGCCTGGAGAATTCCATGGACTATACAGTACCTGGGGTCGCAAAGAGTCAGACATGTCTGAACAACTTTCACTAAGCCCTTGTTATTTTAAGGTTATTTTGTATTTTAATTTCAAAACCATCCTTTTAGAAAAAAAATATGAATTGTAATTGGCAGTGAAAAAAAGGAGACTTAGAGAGAAGTAAAATGACTTGATTATATTCATTTGTTCTGTGAGCATTTATATATAACACTACATTTTAATTTTGTTCATGGGCAATTTATTTTACATTTTTGTTGCTAATAGTTAATCTAAATAATGCTGAACATGTATGTTGTAATTACATTGTTTTGATTTCCAGCATCTCCTCCTCTATTGGGCAAGGTATTGATAACTCCGCCTTAATTTTACCTCGTGGTCCAAATGGGAACTGATGTATTTTCCATGGAACTTGCTGCCTAGACATGGCAGTGGTTCAAGAAGTGACCATGAACCCAAGCCCAGTCTATCATACCACTTCCCTGGGAAATTTCTAACTTTTGATGGAGGAAGAGCTTTTTGAGTTCTGTCACTAAGGAGTGCACATTTTAGCCCAGTATGTGTTGATGCCATGCCCTTGACTAGCAGAAGATGTGCCTTAGTAGCAACGGAAAATTAAGCCAACATGCTAAGAAATGCAGCGATGAGAATGAAGGAGACAACCCTGATAGTTTCAGGACCTGAGTCCTGCAAAATTGTAGGCCTCCTTCCTTGCTAAGAATCCAAATATTACTGATATTATAATCATATCACTTATATACTGCATACAATTTTTTTTTACAATTTTATTTTGACATATAACACATACAAATTTTAAATGTATATGTTTTAAATTACCAGTTTTCTTGCATAGTTTGAGAAATAATCCTTCTTTTTATAGAATTATTTACAATTTTTTTCATATATTCACTTCATATATATATATATAATAAATACTCCAGGGTTTCCATTCAGATGCCAAAGTGAACATTTTAAAACATAGTTTATTCTGAAAGGGAAGACAAGTGATAAAGGAACATCCCAAGGCACAGACTGAATCACATCTTTCTCTTCCACTACAAAATTATGATGATGGAAACAGCCCCCATATAAAGTATATAAGGACATTAAAATACTAATTTTGGAAAAAAATGTCAGGATTAGGTAACAGATATTTGAAGAAGTCAAGGAATGGAAATAAATCAAAGCTGATATTCTATGTGCAGATCTCAGGCTTCAGAAATCAGAGCAAAACACATCTCATTCTCTACATACTTTCAGGCCTCTGGTTTAATTGTATTTTTCAAAGACAGTCTATTGGCATTTTACTTCATCTTCTTTGACAAAAGAATTTCCATTTGGTTTAATATTGATGGCTGGTGCATTTGTCTCTCTTTTGAATTTCTCAATAGAATTAAAATCCAAACTTTTTAAAATTCCAAATTTAAGATTTGGAATCTGCTATTTCACTATAGCATTGATGACTATAAGAATAGTTCACCATTGTAATTTGTTTCATTTGCAGTTATTTTCTC
>NW_011495084.1:4612171-4623850 GCF_000754665.1 Bison bison bison
TTTTTTTTTTTTTTTTACCATTCTGAGGGTTGTCTTTTCCTCTTGTTTATAGTTTCCTTTGGTGTGCCAATGCCTTTAATTAAGTCCCATTTGTTTATCTACGTTTCCGTTACTCTAAGAGGTGGGTCATAGAGGATCTTGCCTTGATTTATGTCAGAGAGTATTCTGTTTTCCTCTAAGAGTTTGAATATTTCTTGTCTTACATTTAGGCATATATATGGAATCTAGAAAAATGATACTGATGAACCTATTTGCAGGGCAGCAATAGAGATGCAGATATAGAGGACAGACAACAGACTTGTGGACTCAGTGGGGGAAGGGGAGGGTAGGATGAATTGAGAGAGTAGCACTGAAACATTTACATTACCATATGTAAAATAGATAGCCAGTAGGAATTTGCTGCATGAGGCAGAGAGCTCAGTCCAGTGCTCTGTGACAACCTAGAGATGTGGGATGGGACAGGGAGTGGAAGGGCGGTTCAAGGGCAGGGGCCATATGTATGCCTATGGCTGATTCATGTTAATGTACGGCAGAAACCAACATAACCTTGTAAAGCAATTATCCTCCAGTTAAAAATAAAACATTACACACAAAAGAATAGCCAACACCACTGCACTACACTTTATGGTTGTATTGCATGAAATTATTTTATTGCATGAATTTTTACTTACTTGATTTAAATCTTTTTGGAAGTAATATAATTTCCTCATCTCCAATTTTCTGATTTTAAAAGTGAATTTAGTGACTGGCAAGACTGTTACAAGGATTTTGAAAAACACGTTTAAAAGAAATTGGGAATTATGACATACACATACATGTTGAACAAATAACTTTTAATACTGTTAATGGAGGTTGGTAAATAAACCCATGACTAGAAACATCTGTGATAATATGTCAGCTGCTTATTTGATTTAGATATTAAGAACTGAGGGGGTTAAATCATGCATCAGAGAAAATTACTGTATACATGATATTTTGTTCCCCTAATCTCAATCTGTGTTGTTATTAATATTTTAACAGTATGTTAGAAGCCAAAAAGTGCTATATGTAGGGGCCTCTTCTTTTTCAAGTAGCAGACTTTGTAGTTTCAGAAAGGTCAGGATCTACCACTCTAATAATTTCACTAATTCACCTATTTACTCTTTTATTTGTTAATGCTTTCATTTATTTATTTTTTTTATTCAAGAGTTGTTCATTTAGTTCCTATGTGCATCAACTACTGGACTGGTCTCTGAATCAATATATTATATTCCACATTTGAATAAAATATGTATAGACATGTATACATAGGGGTGTCTGTGTGTGTGTGTGTATTGCAGAATGGTGCTCTTGGTGCTCAGTAGATTTAAAATATTTAAAATTAAAAATTCTGGAATTTTTTAATTGTTCCAAACTGAGCCTATAAATGAAAAGTGGCTCACGTAAAAGCCACCTTATTTTTTTCTTAGGATAACAGAAAACCCTTTTCTTTGTCCTTATAAATATTTCAAATTGTTTCAGCATGCTAAGATTTTTGTGAAATCTATGATTAATTGCAAGGAGAAAAATCCTATAGAAAGATATAGCTTTAGTGAACTTAAAATGGAATCTATAATTTATAATTAGTTTCCCTTGTCCATAAATGTTCTAAATGTCTTTATTTTGTAACCCTTTATATATAATGAGTACAAAAGATTCTGCATCAGAATAGGTGGAAAATTGTACTTAATAGTATTCCATTCCACAGGGTTACTTATGTCAGCCCAATACAAGTTGAAGTTGACCAGTAATTTTGAGGATTCAGATAAAATTATGATCACATAGACTTGGTTGGTACCAGATGTCTAGGTATTCAAAGAGTACTAATTCAGAAAAAAATGATAATGAGATGATTTTTAGCACATGTACATCAGAGACCATTCTAAGTTAATGTTTTTAAAGTTAACTCTCTCTGGGTGACCAAAGGCTGTGAGAAATCATGTTAGCCACAAAATGAAGCAATTTACCTACATTATGATAAATCAACATTTTAACAATTGTTCTTGATTTTCATAATGGTCTCTAAACGGAGTCATTTACTTGTCTAAATGGCAAAGCCCTTCAAACAAGCATGGAAGGATCATAGCTTCCTGGGGTATTTTGTTTTCAGAGTTCAAGTTTTATATCAATACAACAAATTGAATCTGTTGACAAGTTAAGAAGAATGATGGCTTTGGGGAATGCCAGATTTGTTTTGGAGCAGAAACACCCCTGTGATTTTCTAGAGGGCTGTAGTGATCTAGAATAGAACCCATAAAACCTGAAATAGACAGCCAAATTTACTAACATAAAAGCATAGTACTTTGCTTTATGTTGAGAAAAAACTGCTGACATCTTTTCATATTAAGTTGATAATGAAAAACTGGAAATACAGTTATGTTTTTCTTTTGTTAAAAATATTTATAGGCAAATTGGATTTACGTATACATCATTTACATTCCCTTTATTTTTTTTAAAAAGGCTTAGTGATTCTTTTACCTTGCTTAAAATATAATTTAGTCAAATATTTAAATGGTTAAATAATTTTTAAAATAAACACTTCCCGATAGCTTATTATGTGGAGGGCACAGTGTTATAGTCTGTGGAGGAAAATAAACTTGTTAAGCTTGGATATTGCCCTAAGGAGAGCTTTATATCCTTGGAGAATTGACTAATATCACCTCATCTCTCTGAAAATATGCCGAGTAATATCCGAGATGTTCTATTTGCCCTTGGTGACTCTTGAGTATTCGTGCACTTTTGCTCTCACTAATTGGGTTGTATACTTACTAAAAATCAGCTATGTGTGTTCCAAAATCAGTTCTATTTGTTTTAGTAATGTGGTAATTTAATTTAGAATTACTTTGTGTTTTGAGTCACTGAGATTGCTCCCAACTCGGGTGATCTGCTAGAAGGATTTCCTATACAGTTGTAGTTACATCTAAGATTTATTACAGGAAGGACATGAAGCAGAATCTGCAAACAGAAAAGGTGTGCAGTGCAGGCTTAGGAGATCTGGTGCAGTTTTCCAAGAGCCCCCTCCTGGGGGAATCACACAAAATACATCTAATTCCTCTTGCAACTAGTTGTGGCAACCCATGTAAAGTGTTAGCTTCCAGGGAAGCCTACATGAGCATAGGAGTTCAGGGTTTTTGAGAGTCAGTCTTAAAGGCGTCCTCTGCTTAGCATACACCAAAATTCCAGACTCTCAGAAGGAGCACAAGTGTTCACCATAAACTACATCATTGGCACAGAGAGGCACTTTGACTCTTTCAAGACAACTTTATACCCATATAGAAAATTGTTTC
Source organism: Bison bison bison (assembly GCF_000754665.1). Classification (NCBI taxonomy): domain Eukaryota; kingdom Metazoa; phylum Chordata; class Mammalia; order Artiodactyla; family Bovidae; genus Bison; species Bison bison. The sequence continues at coordinate 4,615,477 of NW_011495084.1, forward strand.
CTAGGCAGGTTCCCTGGTATCAGCCAAGGGCCAACTTTGCAAGCTGGACTTTCTAAGAACAGTATCAGACTTGCTATGTTAAGTGTTTTTTGCTGATTCATATACCAATGAAATATGAATGCAGCAAAAAATAGAGATCAAGAGAGACAGTTGTGTCTAGGAAAAGCAAGCTCAATATTTTGAAGAGATTTAATTATGGCATTTAAAAAAAAATAAATTGCAGGTGAATTGGAGCAGTGCTTAGACCATTATTTATGCAACTTTTATAAGAATCACTTGAAGATTTTGTTGCAGTATGGATTCATATTAAATTAATTCTGGTACAGATCCTGAGATTGTGTATTCATAATGAATTCCAGGGTATGATGATGAGGGTGTTGGTTTGTGAACTGCACCTTGAGCAGCAAGGAAAAGGCTAAAAGAAAGAAAACAAATAAACATTCAAGGATTTTTACCTTGAGATTAATATATATAGGTTTCTTTAAGTTGCTGCTCAGTATTAACTAAAATTAAAATCGGTAGACAAAGCATTATGAGCATTCTTTAGGAGAGAGCGTTATCTAAAACTATAATCTGTAGATCCACATTCAAAGAAAAGGTTTTAACCTTACACTAAAATATTCATGAGTGTGCAGTTACATATTTTAACTTACTATAAAATATGATGTGGATGTCTTTGTTAACAATTCCACATTTTTATAATCCTTTTCAATTATTTGACCTGTTACCTGAAAGTTGTGTTGAATAATAGGGCTTCTAGGGAAGTAAAAATCTCACGCAGAGATCAAAAAATAAAAAGATGAAGGATAGAGAAATTATTCCAATCAGAAATGTTCCTTTGTAAAGGAGGTGGCATTTATCCTTAGAGGCCTTTAAAGATGAGTAGATTTTGATAAGCAATGACAGAAGTAATGGGAAATGATGACAGGATCTTTTCCTAGAGAATTAGGATTTATGAAATAATGTTAAGTCAGGGAGATAGATTGATTGGTTCCAGATTGTAGAACTTGGGTGGACAGAGTAAAAGCATGCATTAATAGCAAAAATAATGACTCACTATCCTTCTATAACCCCTATTCGAAACCCTCCATTGACTTTTGCTAACACTTAGAATGAAATTCCAAATCGTGGGAAGGCTGCTAATGGATGCCCTACCTCTTCTGGATGCTGGCTACGTCTTTGAAAGCCCTAGCATCCTTGTTTATATTCTTGAATATGTCAAACATAATGGCAACCCACTCCAGTATTCTTGCCTGGAAAATCCCATGGACAGAGGAGCCTGGTGGGCTACAGTCCATGGGTAGCAAAGAGTCGGACACGACTGAGCGACTTCACTTAAATGCCACTACAAGACTTTTGTATCTGCAGTTGTCTCTGATAGTAGAGTCTTTTTTTGGGCGTTCTCCTGGCTTTCTATCTTTCTGTTTACTATTTCCTTTGTTTAGGTGCCCCTGATCAAAGTCATCTTGGATAGATCTATATAAAATAGCACCTACATTTTAACTCTGCTTTAGCTTTTCTGCATAGCACTTAGAGTAACTTGGAATTATTTTTATATTTGTTTGGTTTTTTGCTGTAACTACCACTGAAAAGGCAGAGGAACAAGAGATCAAATTGCCAACATCAGCTGGATCATCAAAAAAGTAAGAGAATTCCAGAAAAACATCTATTTCTGCTTTATTAACTATGCCAAAGCCTTTGAATGTGTGGATCACAATAAACTGTGGAAAATTCTGAAAGAGATGGGAATACCAGACCACCTGACCTGCCTCTTGAGAAACCTATATGCAGTTAGAACTGGACATGGAACAACAGACTGGTTCTAAATAGGAAAAGGAGTACGTGAAGGCTGTATATTGTCACCCTGCTCATTTAACTTATATACAGAGTACATCATGAGAAACGGTGGACTGGAAGAAGCACAAGCTGGAATCAAGATTGCTGGGAGAAATATCAATAACTTCAGATATGCAGATGACACCACCCTTATGGCAGAAAGTGAAGAGGAACTAAAAAGCCTCTTGATGAAAGTGAAAGAGGAGAGGAAAAAGATGGCTTAAAGCTCAACATTCAGAAAACTAAGATCATGGCATCTGGTCCCATCACTTCATGGCAAGTGGATGGGGAAATAGTGGAAGCAGTGTCAGACTTTATTTTTTGGGGCTCCAAAATCACTGCAGATGGTGATTGCAGCCATGAAATTAAAAGACGCTTACTCCTTGGAAGGAAAGTTATGACCAACCTAGATAGCATATTCAGAAGCAGAGACATTACTTTGCCAACAAAGGTCCATCTAGTCAAGGCTATGGTTTTTCCAGTGGTCATGTACGGATGTGAGAGTTAGACTATATAGAAAGCTGAGCACGGAAGAATTGATGCTTTTGAACTGTGGTGTTGGAGAAGACTGTTGAGAGTGCCTTGGACTGCAAGGAGATCCAACCAGTCCATTCTAAAGGAGATCAGTCCTGGGTGTTCATTGGAAGAACTGATGCTGAGGCTGAAACTCTAATACTTTGGCCACCTCATGCAAAGAGTTGACTCATTGGAAAAGAGCCTGATGCTGGGAGGGACTGGGGGCAGGAGGAGAAGGGGACAACAGAGGATGAGATGGCTGGATAGCATCACTGACTTGATGGACATGAGTTTGAGTAAACTCCAGCAGTTGATGATGGACAGGGAGGCCTAGCACGCTGTGATTCATGGGGTTGCAAAGAGTTGGACACGACTGAGTGACTGAACTGAACTGAAATGAACCACTGAAACGTAAGCTGAGATATTTACTGAAATATTTCTGGAGCCTAGAATAGTGAATGAAACATAATAGGCATTCAGTAAATATTAGATGAAGCAACAAGTATCAAATATATTTCGCATTGAATTTTTCTTGTTTCAGAGCTGATTTAATGTGATACGATAGAAAGTCCTATGAAATAGCTGGTTTTAGTGATTATAAAGTTTCTCTCCAGAGCTAAAACAATTCTTGATATACAATAGGCATTCAATAAATATTAGATGAATGCATAGTTATCCTAATTTGTTATGCATTGAATTTCCATTTCCATGTCAGCTAATTTTATGCAAATAAAATGTGGCCATATATTCAGCAAGGTTGTATACATCTTCAGTGATAGTCTCAGGTTTTATATCTGAGTTCATTGAACTGTTTCTCATTTATCAGAAAATATGATCCAATAAGAAGTGAAAGACGTTGGCTGTACCAAAAAATAAAAAGGTAGACTCAGGGAATAAAGAGGGAGGTTACATTGAAGAGGTCAAGGCTTTAGTCTGTCAGTGTGCTGAATGAATGTGTGTGTTGAGCGTTTGCGTGGTATGTATATATACCTATATGTATTGCAGCTCAGTACTCATTCACATCCACTTTATTTATACCTCTGTTAAAAATGAACTTATATCCCAGATATTCCTTTGGGCAGCTTTTAGATTCTATAGATGTTGGCTTTAGCATCAAGAAAGCATATAATTGTCACCGAAAGGAGGCATTCCAGGTTGAAGAGGTAAATTAAAAATGTAAAGATCATGCAGTTGATGCATCTGTGGGTGGCAGGACAGAGCTCATTAGCTTCCTTTGGCCTCTAGCTTTTAGGTGGGATGGTCAATGTGGAGATGAATATTCTCTCGTCCTAATTCTGGCTCAATTATATGATTTGCTTTTGCCAAGAGAATGAGGCAGAAGCAGAGCTATGCATTTCTAAGTTCAGTCCTCAAAAGGCCTTGGATATTTCCACTTGCCTTCTTTATCCCTGCCATTGAACTAAAGAAGATACCTGGGCTAACCTATTAATCCCAGGAGGAGATTGAAGGGCATGTAGAACAAAGCCAACCCACAGACGCGTGTGAATAAGCAGGGATCTGCCAAATTCAGTATAGACAGCAGCTGAATTCTACATGTGAGAAATATATGTTTACTGTTTTAAGACATTGAGATCTGGGGTGATCTGTTTAGTAGCAAATGCCACTAGATACAGGCTGGATTCCAGCTGAATATCCTCTTTGTGTTAACTCTCTCCTTCCCTTCATATCCGTTGCCATTGTACTTTTCTGTCTTTCCACTTCTGCAGCAACTATTTACACAGCTTCCTTCTCAAGTTACATTTTCCATTCGCATCAGCACTACCTTAAATTCAGGTATTTTTTACATGTCATACCTTAATTTTCTCTTTTGCCTCTTCCTTATACTGCTTTATAAGATGCTAACAAAGTGAAAGTGAAAGTTAGGCGTTCAGTGGTGTCTGACTCTTTGCCACCCTATGGAATGTAGCTGCCCACCAGGATCCTCTGTCCATGGGATTCTCCAGGCAGGAATAATGGAGCGGGTGGTCATTTCCTTCCCAGGGGATTTTCCTGACCCAGGGATTGAACCTGGGTCTCCTGCATTACAGGCAGATTCTTAACCATTTGAGCCACCAGGGAAGATGCTGACAGGAATATAGTAATAAAGTGGTCTATTCTTAAAAAAAAAAGAAAGAAAGAAAAAAGATTAAAAAAAGAATTCTTCAATATGATCAGAATAAAATGCTATTCTTAATGGTATTCCAAAAGATTTTATGATGCTGTTTGATTGAATTATGTTCCCTAAAAATTTATTTGTTGATATCCTAACCCCTAGGACCTCAGAATATGGATTTATTTGGAAGTAGGGTTATTGCATATGTTGGTTACATTGAGGAAGGTCATCCTAGAGTGTGAAGGACACCTAATCCAATATGACCATGTCCTTATGAAAGGGGACTTTGGACACAGATGTGCACACAATGATAACACCATGTGAAGACTGGAGTGATGCTGCCACAAGCCAAGGAAATCCCTCCCAGAAGCTTAGGAGAGAGGCCTTCAACAGATCCTACCCTACCCCTTGAAGGGGCTCATGGCTCCCTGATAACTTGAGTTTAGACTTCTGGCCTTCAGAGCTTTGAGACAGTGAATTTCTATCATTTTAAAACACCCAGCCTGTGGTTCTGTTAGGGCAGCTCTAGTAAAGTAGAAGGAAATGGCAACCCAGTCTAGTATTGCCTGAAGAATTCCATGGACAGAGGAACCTGGTGGGCTACAGTCCATGGGATCGTAAAACAGTTGGACATGACTGAGCGACTAACACTAACACAGTAAAGTAGGATATTTGTTTATATGCATATTAATCTTTAGGAAAGAAATATATACTGTTCCATTGTTTAACTAGCTACTGCGCCCTTCACATGTATTCTCTTACCATGTCTTCAGGAGGAGTGTTAAGTAGTATTCCAAGTTTAGCAAATAAGGCCTAGAAACATAGATTTCTTTTCTAAGGCTTTGTATCAAATATTTGCTTGATGATGTATGTAATACTAGGGTGATATTTAATGAAACTCGTGATTCTAAAATCAAGATTAAAGAATGGTTAAGAGTGAAGGGTTCTTCTAAAACCCTTTCAGTACTAAGCATGTGTCCTCCACCTACCTTATATAAAAGTATAATATTATTCATATTCAATGCCTTTAAAATATAAATCACAGTCTGAAGTCTTTCACATAATTCTTTCACATAATTTTTTCTCATATTACTCTCAGAAAAGTAAATCATCTTTTATTTGAACAAAATCTCCCACCATCATTCCCCACTGATGCCTTGGTGCACATAGCCTATTAGGGAAGAATAAATAGATATGACTCTTGGCCTTTCCATAAAGGGAGAATTTGTTAGCTTTACCAATTCCTGACTGGAAATGAATTTTAGAGAAAGAGTGGGATAAAGTCCCCTGCAGTGCGTTTTATATAACTCTTCTTTATCATCAAACATGGAGCCTACACTAATAGATCACCAGAATTTATAGTGTCCTTCGTGTTTAATAGGATCCGGCCTAGGTAGGACCAGTAACTGACAACCATTTTAAGTTATTAAACAAAAATTCTTAGTCTGACACTCAGACATTCTTCTTGAGCAAGCATTGTTTGAAGATGATCATAAATTATGATACTTGCTATTCAATTGAGCATGAGCCCATGATTCTCAAAGGCGTAAGCAGCTTCTTACACATTCTCATATATCCTAATGACCCACCACAGAGGAGGCATCTGGTGATATTTTTTTCTAAGCTTGTTTCAAGATCTTGAATACTTTTATTTTTATTTTGAAGATTTCAAATGTTACTTAGGAAGAATAATGTCTAGAGGCAAGGCGAAAGAATTTTTAAAGTATTTAAAGTAGTGGTAGCATAGTCTTGTGGAAAGATAAATGGATTCGGAGTTGGGAGTTCATAGGCTCCAATCCTGAGACTGGAGTAGACTTTGAACATCTTACCTAACATCTGAGACTTTGCTTTTCTTAGCTGTAAAAGGAGAGGATTAGATGAGAAAGACTCAAGCTGTAACATTTTATAGCTGGAAATTAATTAGAGCCTGTGGTTAAGTCTGAGGCATGTCTGAATATATCTAGTGAAGAGGTCATTCAGGCCCATTAAGAATATATCTCATGAGCTGATCGAGAGGGATGGGGTGGGTCTCTATGGAGAATGTGTGAATATAGGACCTTAGGGGAAAAATGATCAGTGATCAGTGTTCTGTATAGTTCTCATGTCAGTTGAATGAACTAGTTTTTAATGCTCCATAGGAGGCGTAGCAGGCAGAAAGTGGCGTCAGAAAGGACTGCGGTATTTCTTTCATCCTAAGAAGCCATTCTTCATCACAAGCACTGTTAATAACAGATTTTCACAGAAAACAACTTAAAAGGATGCACCACATTAAATCTAATATCAATGTAATAGACATCCTGATTTCAGAGCCATTAACTATGAAGGCAACTTGTGACGCAGATGGTAAGAAATGAGGCATTTGAGATATGGAGCACAGGCTATGCTCTAACACTAAAATGATAGGCTTGTCAAGTATTTCTCATCTCTTCTCTCCCTTATACTGAAATGTCATGATAAGAGGTACATTTGCTATCCTGTTCGTTATTTGACCTTTACCATCTTGTATGTCGTTTGATCTCCAGTGCCTTGAGTAGTAGTTAGCATATAGAAAACCTGCACCACAGATGTATTGATCAAATACATGAGTTAATGATGACAGTGTCTGTCATTCAATCAGAGACAACGGAGTCTCGTTTTTATATGGAAAACAGCAGAGTACCTGACCAGCATTGACTGAAGGGAAACCAGTGCTTCTTTGGCAGCTTCAAGGTTTAGCTTTGGGAAATGACTGCCCTAAGCAAGAAAACTGTCACTGTGAGTGGTATCCATAACATCCCACTAGCACGTAGCTTTCATCTCAAATAATTTTTACAGGAAGGCAACAGCTGCTTTTTTTATGAGCCCACGTTAGTCACCATCATGTAAAACCACACACCACAAGGAGAATCTGAAATTCCTGCAGTAGGTGAGTGAATAGAGCAGACCAGTGACAATTGGATTAAAACTCTGAGTGTGATCTCCCTGGAGAACTCTAGGTTAAAATGCAACCATTTTGTGTATTCAACAAACATTTATTAAATGCTTAGTACATAAATTAACTTGCAAAGTACTAAGAATACCTAATGAACAAGAAATAATTTCTGTTTATCCTACCATACTGACTCCTGCCAAAAACTCTATTTAAAATAAATATGACAAATATATTACAAATAATGTTTTACAGAACCATAGAAAGATGAGAAATGTATCTTATATCTTTTAGGAAATAAAAGGCAAAGAAAAACTCACCAAATTGTTTCTTAAAAAATATTTACTTTGTCACCTTCAAAAAGTTAAGTCTGAGTCCAAAACTGACTAGTGATGGTGACGATCTCCAGGGAAATAAAAGTAACGATATTGCATGCAACTATAAACAAAGTCAGTACTTTTTTTTTTTTTTTTACTGAAAATGAAATACCTTGACATGATTAGAAAGATAATCTGAAACTTCAGAAGCAAACACACTTCAACAGAGCACCTATGAGCCAATGCTTCTATGTAATCATCAGAAGCAAGGAAAAGCCTGTTGAAATGCTACAATATTTTAAGGATTCCACAGGTGCACAGTTACTGAGTACCAACCTGATATGTGTGAGTAAAAAATAAGAGAGATTTGAAAGGACAGTTTGTTTGCATGCAAATATTAATCATTTCCACCAATAATTACCTTATTTTGATAGAAAAATACAGCCTACTTGAGTTAAGGAACTAAACATGAAAAGAGAAAAGTTTTTGTCCATTTCTAAATGTAGTAGACATGGCAGTGTTTTATATTTTTTCCTTCAGTTCAGTTCAGTCGCTTAGTTGTGTCCGACTCTTTGCAACCCCATGAATTACAGCACGCCAGGCCTCCCTGTCCATCACCAACTCCTGGAGTTTACCCAAACTCATGTCCATTGAGTCGATGATGACATCCAACCATCTCATCCT
>NW_011495084.1:4623950-4628830 GCF_000754665.1 Bison bison bison
CACAGTTCAGAAGCATCAATACTTCTGTACTCAGCTTTTTTTATAGTCCAACTCTGACATCCATACATGACTACTGGAAAAACCATAGCCTTGACTAGATGGACCTTTGTTGGTAAAGTAATGTCTCTGCTTTTAAATATGCTGTCTAGGTTGGTCATAACTTTCCTTCCAAGGAATAAGCGTCTTTTAATTTCACAGCTGCAATGAAATCTGCAGTGATTTTGGAGCCCCAAAAAATAAAGTCAGCCACTGTTTCCATTGTTTCCCCATCTATTTCCCATGAAGTGACAGGACCAGATGCCATGATCATAGTTTTCTGAATGTTAAGCTTAAAGCCAACTTTTTCACTCTCCTCTTTTACTTTCATCAAGAGGCTCTTTGGTTCCTCTTCACTTTCTGCCATAAGGGTGGTGTCATTTTTTCCTTAGCTGATAGGAATTAAAGTTTGTTCCCAATTCTAAAAGCACTTATTTCCATCTGTGCTGAATAAAGGAAAGAGATGTCAAAACAAATGAATAAAGATTAGCTTAAATGTTGAGCAATGGTGATGGGATGAATGAAGGACAATGTAATTGATTAAACTCTGGAAAGTTTCTTTATGACTAGAGTGTGGATCGTAGAAAACCATTAAGTGGCACAGTAATCATTTATAATAACTATACATACCTGGGAAAACCTGAAAAAACCAATAGCCAATATTGAAGTGGAATGAAATAAAGAGAATTACCTGATGTTTTGCATAATCCCTCTAACCCTCTGTTTCTCCTATAGATTGGAGTATAATGTTAGCTAGCAGATTTTTTACAAAAGGTTAGGTTTCCTTTATTATGTTATTTTAAATAATATAATTAATAATCTCTTAAAATTTCTACAAATTATAATGAAAGTGGAAGTGCTAGTCGTTCAGTCGTGTCCAACTCTTTGCAGCCCTATGGAGCCCACCAGGCTCTTCTGTCCATGGAATTCTCCAGGCAAGAATACTGGAGTGGGTTGCCGTTTCCTTCTCCAGAAGATCTTCCTGACCCAGGGATCAAAACCAGGTCTCCTGCATTGCAGGCAGTTTCTTTATCATCTGAGCCACCAGGGAAATACTCACTTTACTCTCAAAAGTGGGAGGAGGGGAAATTGGATAGGGAACAGAGGAAAAGGGTTGTGTCATCCCGTGGCTTTCATCTCTCTAAATTGGAAACTTTCTGAGCATGTATATTAAAATTCTGTGGCCACATAAGCATATTGTGTGCATCCTACCTTCCTCTGTCCAAATATATAATCAAGCAAGGTTAAATCCAAGGATAAGTCTAGCCGTATTCTTTTCCTTTTTTCTCTTTCACACATAATTAAACATGCTCAATCCTCTCTTTTTTTTAAACTGGTTGTAGGGTTGGCTATATAATTTGTGGAATCCAGTGCAAAGTAAAAATACAGGACCACCTATTCAAAAAGAAGGAAAAATATCTCTAAAAGTAACAGAACATGAAGCTTTTTCTTCCACAGTTTCTAGACTTGCCATTGTATTTTGTATTGGTTATTTAATGTCATTATAAGTTAAAACATTTTTTAAAATTATGAGCTTGAATTTTACTGTTCATTTTTATATTACACAATACCAGTTTTAATGCAAATATAGCAACATTTAACTTCTTCAAATCACTAAATGTATACAATTCATATTTCATACATATGGAAATGCTGCACAAAATTTGTTCTTATTTTAGGTTTTTATATGCACACCTTGTATCAATGTACTACCTTCAACTCTCTGAGTAAGGAAGTAAAAGGAACTACAGGTTGCCCTACCTTTCTGTGTTTTTTCCCTCATGTCATCATTTCCAGTGCAAATGTTTAGCTAATACAAGGAAGTAACACAAGTATGAAAGGATACCGTAGGAGTTCTTAGATCGTATTTTAGAATGCCATTACCTTCGGTCTGCATTTGAAGCAAATTCTGGTTCTGATAGTTAAGTGTGACCTTTCAGGGCTGGCCGACCCTCCTTATTCCACTGTGGCTATAACACAGGTATCCTGTGCTAACTTTGAGTCTCATGGAACTCCACATATTGTGTGACCACCAGAATTGTGTGTTATGGAGTATTGCAAATGGCGTGACCAGGAACACTGATGGACATGTACATTGTGGATACGTTTTCAAATAACATTCGTGCTCCACTGTCCAATCGGTCTTCACTTGCAAAATGCAAGTTCAAAGACACAATTATTAGGAATTTGAAGAGGCAACAACATAACATTAAAACAAGCTGGGTCTCTTCAGGGCATGGGACTCTTTTGTGATTACTCAAATCACACACTTTGAAGCTAGCCCTGACTGATTGTGTATATTATTTCTACTTAGGGAAAATGAGAGGCCCTGTTCATGTCTGAGCCTATATCAGTCATACCTTGTCTTAATTGTTATTGTGATACATATATTCTCAACATTGTACTGTGTGCATCTTTAAGGAGGAGAGATGGCTGCAGGGTTGTTGCTCCCTGAAACATATACCATATAATAAGATCCAATCTGACACCTTAATGGGCTTCTCAGGTGGTGCTAGTGGTGAAGAACCTGCCTGTCAGTGCGGGAGATGTAAGAGACATGGCTTTTATCCCTGGGTTGGGAAGATCACCTGGAGGAGGGCATAGCAATCCACTCCAGTATTCTTGCCTGGAGAAGTCCATGGCCAGAGGAGCCTGGAAGGCTACAGTCCATAGGGTTGCAAAGACTAGGACACAACTGAAGCAACTTAGCACGCATGCATGCACACTATTAATGCTATCTGATAACTATTTATAGCTATTGGAGTTATAAAAAACTCTAATAACTTGTTAGATAAGATATAAGAATCAGAATAATGATCGCAGGAGACCACAGCCCATCTGATAAATGTACCAGCTATGCCAAAAATTTTCAACAGGTGAACTCAAAGGCATAGAAAGAGGCCCAATATGGATAATAGAATATTTTCCATCCTTGGTTATTTGAATGCAGCCAAATTTGCACATCTCACATGCTAGCAAAGTAATGCTCAAAATTCTCCAGGCCAGGATTCAACAGTACATGAACCGTAAACTTCCAGTGTTCAAGCTAGATTTAGAAAAGGCAGAAGAACCAGAGATCAAATTGCTAACATCCATTGGATCATCAAAAAAGCAAGAGTTCCAGAGAAATATCTACTTCTGCTTTATTGATTACAACAAAACCTTTGACTGTGTGGATCACAACAAATTGTGGAAAATTCTTAAAGAGATGGGAATACAAGAATACTTGACCTGCCTCCCGAGAAATCTGTATGCAGGTCAAGAAGCAACAGTTAGAATGGGACATGGAACAACAGACTGGTTCCAAATTGGGAATGGAGTACGTCAAGGCTGTATATTGTCACCCTGCTTATTCAACTTCTATGCAGAGTACATCACGAGAAATGCCAGGCTGGATGAAGCACAAGCTGGAATCAAGATTGCTGGGAGAAATATCAATAACCTCAGGTACGCAGATGACACCACACTTATGGCAAAAAGTGAAGAATAACTAAAGAGCCTGTTGATGAAAATGAAAGAGGAGAATGGAAAAGTTGGCTTAAAACTCAACCTTCAGAAAACTAAGATCACGGTGTCTGGTCCCATCACTTCATGCAAATAGATGGGGAAATAATCTAGTGATGCACATTGTTTTTTGGGCTCCAGAATCACTGCAGATGGTGACTGCAGCCATGAAATTAAAAGAAGCTTGCCCCTTGGAAGAAAAGCTATGACCAACCTAGACAGCATATTAAAAAGCAGAGACATTACTTTGCCAACAAAGGTCTGTCTAGTCAAAGCTATGGTTTTTCCAGTAGTCATGTATAGATGTGAGAGTTGGACTATAAAAAAAGCTGAGTGCCAAAGAATTGATGCTTTTGAAATGTGGTGTTGGATAGGACTCTTGCGAGTTTCTTGGACTACAATGAGTTCCAACCAGTCAATCCTAAAGGAAATCAGTCCAGAATATTCATTGGAAGGACTGATGCTGAAGCTGAAGCTCCAATGCTTTGGCCACCTGATGCAAAGAACCTGCTGCTTGGAAAAGACTCTGATGCTAGGAAAGATTGAAGGCAGTAGGAGAAGGGGACAACAGAGGATGAGATGGTTGGATGGCATCACAGACTTGTTGGACATGAGTTTGAGCAAGCTCTGGAGCTGGGATGGACCGAGAAGCCTGGAATGCTGCAGTCCATGGGGTCTCAAAGAGTCAGACACCACTGAGCGACTGAACTGAACTGATCTTTGCACATATGCTGCAGGGATCTTATATTCACCCAGATCTCTATACTACTGAACTGCTTTTTCTGCTCTTTTTTGGTCATGTTGTCCTGGAGCATTTCTATCCCAGTATTTCACATTGCCTTGCTACTCTTATTTGTGTCCATTTCTCCTTGTTTTGGCATAGTCAATAAAGCAGAAATAGATGTTTTTCTGGAACTCTTTGCTTTTTCAATGATCCATCGGATGTTGGCAATTTGATCTCTGGTTCCTCTGCCTCTTGATGAAAGTGAAAGAGGAGAGTGAAAAGTTGGCTTAAAGCTCAACATTCAGAAAACTAAGATCATAGCATCTGGTCCCGTCACTTCATGGGAAATAGATGGGGAACCAGTGGAAACAGTGGCTGACTTTATTTTGGGGGGCTCCAAACTCACTGCAGATAGTGATTGCAGCCATGAAATTAAAAGACGCTTACTCCTTGGAAGGAAAGTTATGACCAACCTAGATAGCATATTCAAAAGCAGAGACATTACTTTGCCAACAAAGGTCTGTCTAGTCAAAGCTATGGTTTTTCCAGTAGTCATGTATAGATGTCAGAGTTGGACTATAAAAAAAGCTGAGTGCCAAAGAATTGATGCTTTTGA
>NW_011495084.1:4628930-4631498 GCF_000754665.1 Bison bison bison
CTTTAGTTCTTCTTCACTTTCTGCCATAAGGGTGGTGTCATCTTCATATCTGAGGTTATTGATATTTCTCCTGGCAATCTTGATTCCAGCTTCTGTTTTATCCAGTCCAGCATTTCGTATAATGTACTCTGCATATAAGTTAAATAAGCAGGGTGACAATATACAGTCTTGATGTATTCCTTTCCTGATTTGAAAAAAGCCTGTTGTTTCATGTCTAGTTCTAACTGTTGCTTCTTGACCTGCATACAGATTTCTCAGGAGGCACGTCAGGTGGTCTGTATTCCCATCTCTTTAAGAATTTTCCACAATTTTTTTGTGATCCACACAGTCAAAGGCTCTTTCATAGTCTATAAAGCAGAAGTAGATGTTTTTCTGGAAACTTCTTGCTGTTTTAATCATCCAATGGATGTTGGCAATTTGATCTCTGGTTCCTCTGCCTTTTCTAAATCTAGTTTGAACATCTGGAAGTTCTCGGTTCAAGTACTGTTGAAACCTTGCTTAGAGAATTTTCAGCTTTACTTTGCTAGTGTGTGACATGAGTGCAATTGTGTGGTAGTCTGAACATTCTTTGGCATTGCCTTTCTTTGGAATCGGAATGAAACCTGACATTTTCCAGGCCTGTGGCCACTTTTGAATTTTCCAATTTGCAGGCATATTGAGTGTAGCACTTTCACAGCATCAGGATTAACTCATTAGGATTTGAAATAGCTCAACTGGAATTCCATCATCTCCACTAGCTTTGTTCATAGTGATGTTTCCTTAGGCCAACTTGGCTTTGCATTCCAGGATATCTGTCTCTAGGTGAGTGTTCACACCTTCATCGTTATCTGGATCATTAAGATCTTTTTTGTATATTTCTTTTGTGTATTCTTGCTACCTCTTCTTAATATCTTCTGCTTCTGTTAAGTCCATACCACTTCTGTACTTAATTGTGCCCATCTTTGCATGAAATATTCCATTGATATCTCTAATTTTTTTTAAGAGATCTCTAGTCCTTCCCATTCTATTGTTTTCCTCTATTTCTTTACATTGATCACTGAGGAAGGCTTTCTTATATCTCCTTGCTATTCCTTGAAACTCTGCATTCAGATGGATATATCTTCCCTTTTCTCCTTTGCCTTCCACTACTGTTCTTTTCTCAGCTATTAGTTATGGCCTCCTCAGACAAGCATTTTGCCTTTTTTGTGTTTCTTTTCCTTGGGGATGGTCTTGGTCATCATTTCATGTACAATGTTACGAGCCTCTGTACATAGTTCTTCAGGCACTCTATCTATCAGATCTAATCCCTTGATCTATTTCTCACTTCCACTGTGTAATCATAAGGGATTTGATTTAGGTCATACCTGAATGGTCTAGTGGTTTTTCCCTACTTTCTTCAATTTAGGTCTGAATTTGGGAATAAGGAGTTCATGATCTGAGCCACAGTCAGCTCCCCATCTTGTTTTTGCTGACTGTATAGAGCTTCTCCATCTTTGACTGCAAAGAATATAATCCATCTGATTTTGGTATTGACCATCTGGTGATGTCCATGTGTAGAGTCTTCTCTTGTGTTGTTGGAAGAAGGTGTTCACTATGACCAGTGGGTTCTCTTGACAAAACTCTGTTAGCCTTTGCCCTGCTTAATTCTGTACTCCAAGGCCAAATTTGCCTGTTACTCCAGGTATCACTTGACTTCCTACTTTTGCATTCCAGTCCCCTATAATGAAAAGGACAAGTTTTTTGGATGTTAGTTTTAGAAGATCTGGTAGGTCTTCATAGAACCATTCAACTTGAGCTTCTTCAACTTTACTAGTTGGGAAATAGACTTGGATTACCATGATATTGAATGGTTTGCCTTGGAAACGAATAGAGATCATTCTGTCATTTTTAAGATTGCATCCAAGTACTGCATTTTGGACTCTTTTGTTGACTATGCTGGCTATTCCACTTCTTCTAAGGGATTCTTGCCCATTGTAGTAGATATAATGGTCACCTGAGTTAAATTCACCCGTTCCGGTCTATTTTAGTTCACTAATTACTAAAATTTTGATGTTTACTCTTGCCATCTCCTGTTTGACCACTTCAAATCTGCCTTGATTCATGGACCTAATATTCCAGGTTCCTATGCCATATTGTTCTTTACAGCATCAGACTTTACTTCCATCACGTCACATCCACAACTGGGTGTTGTTTTTGCTTTGGCTCTGTCTCTTCATTATTTCTGGAGTTATTTCTCCAATGATCCTCAGTAGTGTATTGGGCACCTACCAACCTGGGGAATTCATCTTTCAGTGTCCTAACTTTTTGCCTTTTCATGACAAAATGTGTTCCACTGGGAAGGGAATGGCAAACCACGTCAGTATTCTTGCCTTGAGAACCCCATGAACAGTTATTTCATTAGTAACATACATTTTTTTGAGGGATACTTTTTTACCCCACCCCCCCCGAATGGTCAATTTAGAGAAAATAAAGATGGTTGCAAGATACATATTAAAAGTTAATACACAATTTATTCTAATAAGCTACATGGAAAATGCATATTCTTATAAGATAGATTCATTATATATTGAATAGAGGAATGCAATTTTG
>NW_011495084.1:4631598-4633584 GCF_000754665.1 Bison bison bison
ACTCCAGTACTTTAGCCACCTGATGTGAAGAGTTGACTCATTGGAAAAGACTCTGATGCTGGGAGGGATTGGGGGCAGGAGGAGAAGGGGACGACAGAGGATGAGATGGCTGGGTGGCATCACCGACTCGATGGATGTGAGTTTGAGTGAACTCCGGGAGTTGGTGATGGACAGGGAGGCCTGGCATGCGTAGTTCATGGGTTTGCAAAGAGTCTGACATGACTGAGCAACTGAACTGAACTGAACTGAACTCCTATTTTATAATCATAATGACCTCCTTTTGCCAGTTAGCTTGGTTCTATCCATTAAGGCTCTGAATGTTCTCTTTGCATCTTCTAGCAGGCCCTCAAGCAAAGTATGGTGAGAATTTGATGGAAATGTATGTCTATGGTGGAGAGGTTTAAGAAATAGAGTTAAGTGAATTAAAGAGTTGAGGATAATAAAAATAAGTAGAGGGATGAGGGGTCATACTGAGGTTGATGATCAGATTCTGTAATATTAAAGAATTGGTAAAGGGGAAGGACAGGAAGTTGTGCTCAAAAGAAGAAAGTAAGTTTGATATTATAGAGCTTGCAATGAAGATGAGGTCAAAGTTGTGACAGTGTAGATGGGTTGGCTGACCTAAATTGAAAGGGTAAGGCTAAGTAGGACAAAGAACTTTTATTTTGTTTGATTATTAGAGCATTGAGAACACTTGTCATAGGTTTTAATAATCACAGCAAGGTTCTTTAAATCTTGAAATGTTTTTCTTTAAGCATTCAAAAGGTAATTTTGTGCTTAAAAGCCACCCCATTAAAAGAGTTATTATCTTACCTTCTCAATGCCCTAATCACTCAGAAATTGAATTAAAAGCATTGGATGCCAGATTTTCTTTTGGATTAATCATAATTACCCAGGAAATAGTTTTCAAAAATCATTAGGCTGCAAAAATAGTATTTGGTTTGTACCACTTGCTTTAATCTCATCCACATTTATTAGTCAGCTGTGTCCTCTGCTGACCTCTTTTTGTATTTGAGAGCAACCTTGTATAATTAGACTTAGAGAACAAGAACATCTTGAAGCATACACTGTGCCCATGTCTTCGTGTTATCATAATAACTGTTGAAAATGCAAAAATTCATTCAACTCCTGTTTGAACTTTAAGGTTTTAAAGGGTATCAATTTTCTTGATTGTTCTAATAAATGAATTATTTAGTTAGATTTTTCCCTTGAAATTTTCTACAAAGACTAATCAGAAAGTAAATATTATGAATATTTTATCTTTACTGGATGATCTGGTGTTATTTCATTCAGTTCAGTTCAGTTGCTCAGTAGTGTCTGACTCTTTGCAACCCCATGGACTGCAGCACACTGGGCTTCCCAGTCCATCACCAACTCCTGGAGCTTACTCAAACTCATGTCCATTGAGTCAATGATGACATCCAACCATCTCATCCTCTGTCGTCCCCTTCACCCACCTTCAGTCTTTCCCAGGATCAGGGTCTTTTCCAAGGAGTAAGTTCTTTGCATCAATTGGACAAACTATTGGAGTTTCAGCTTCAGCATCAGTTATCCCAATGAATATTCAAGACTGATTTCCTATAGGACTGACTGGTTGGATCTCCTTGCAGTCCAAGGGACTCTCAAGAATCTTCTCCAACACCACAGTTCAAAAGCATCAATTCTTTGGCACTCAGCTTTCTTTATAGTCTAACTCTCACATCCATATATCACTAATGGAAAAACCATAGGTTTGACTAGATGAACCTTTGTTGGCAAAGTAATGTCTCTGCTTTTTAATGTGTTGCCTAGGTTGGTCATAGCTTTTCTTCCAAGGAGCAAGCTTCTTTTAATTTCATGGCTGCAGTCACCATCTGCAGTGATTTTGGAGCCCCCCAAAATAAGTCTGACACTGTTTCTAATGTTTCCCCATCTATTTCCCATGAAGTTATGGGACCAGATGCCATAATCTTAGTTTTCTGAATGTTGAGTTTTAAGCCAACTTTT
>NW_011495084.1:4633684-4648247 GCF_000754665.1 Bison bison bison
ATCCACAACTGGGTGTTGTTTTTGCTTTGGCTCTGTCTCTTCATTCTTTCTGGAGTTATTTCTCCAATGATCCTCAGTAGCATATTGGGCACCTACCAACCTGGGGAACTCATCTTTCAGTGTCCTAACTTTTTGCCTTTTCATGACAAAATGTGTTCCACTGGGAAGGGAATGGCAAACCACGTCAGTATTCTTGCCTTGAGAACCCCATGAACAGTTATTTCATTAGTAACATACATTTTTTTGAGGGATACTTTTTTACGCCCCCCCCCCCCCGAATGGTCAATTTAGAGAAAATAAAGATGGTTGCAAGATACATATTAAAAGTTAATACACAATTTATTCTAATAAGCTCCATGGAAAATGCATATTCTTATAAGATAGATTCATTATATATTGAATAGAGGAATGCAATTTTGAAAAGTAGCTCTATGTTTGAGTCACTAAAATTTTTAATATCTGGGCATATTTGGGAAGTAACATTAAAGCTCTTTTCTAAGTTTTATCCCTTTATGTTTTATTGCTTTAAAATGAAAATTATTTGTTTCCAGTTAAGGTATTTTATTTCAACTTTGCAATAACCCTAAAATGTAGATATCATTTCCAAAAATAGGTGAATAAACTGCATAGAGTAGAGAAATATACTTAAAATAGTTTAAAACAGGCTTAAAATATTTTATTTCATGAAATAAATTTGTGGGGGATGGATATGGTCTGCAGATACACATTTAGGAATAGCAGGATATAGATGAAATAAAATCAATAGACAAGAGGCAGAGCCTAAAAATTATATGTAGGAGAAACCCAAAATTTAGAATTTGAGAAGGTAAGGAGAATCAGCAGAGTAAACTGTTAAGGGTTTACTTCATTTCTCAATGAAATCTGAGTTGGACCCAGAGAGAATGATGTCATGGAGGGCTAAGTTGAGGAACTGTTATGAGAAGGAGACTATCATCAACTGTGTCAAATGCTGCCACTAACACAAATAAGAAGACCCAAAACAACCAAGACAAATAAGACCCAAAAAACAACCACAGTATTTAGCCACAATGGAGATAATTACTAGATATGTCAACTGTTGTTTCAGTGGCTAGCAAAGATGAAACATGATTGGACTAGAGAGAATGAGAGAACAGAGATGATTAAAAACATTTTACATATTTTTTACTAAAAGAGGAGCACAGACATATGATGTTTTCTGAAGGAGAGTCAAACATCATAGGAGGGTTTTTCTTTTGTGTTGAGATGGGAGGTATTTCGGAGTGTTTATTTGATGGAAATGATCCCAGACAGGGGGAAGCACTTATGATTAAGAAGAGAGAGATAATAGGTAGGGTGAAGGAAGGTATGGAAGAAGAATGGAGCTGAATGGTGTTTCATAGGTACTCAAATGTTTGTACAATCTAGTGGTCCCCTTGGTTGCCTGGGATTATCCTTGAGATGATCGAAGTGATGGCACATGGAAAAGTGTATTATGCAAAGCAGGAACAACATGATTCCCAGTAGACTATATTCAGCAGATCACAATCATATTCTAAAGTGACATTGACATTTTGCCATAGATAAGTATGAGGAAGCAGCATGCACGGGTTTATTACATCATCTATATCTGTAGGACTCTTCCTCCTAGGCCTCCCCTGGGTTTCAGTGGAGCCCAGGGGCCTTTAATGTGTAGGCATTATTCTCTGTCTAGAAGTGAGGTAGTATATTTTCATATTATTCTAAAACATAGGAGCTGGCCATGACCTTTATACTTTCTTTTTTCTTAGAATGGGTTTTGTCCTTCTAAGACAGTTAAGGCAGAAATAAAATAGAGTTAAATTCCATTTATCCAACGTGGCTGAATATTTATGCCTTGCACTATTTTATGTCATCCATGTAGAACATTGTGTGTTTCCCTGGTGGCTCAGAGGGTAAAGCGTCTGCCTGCAATGTGGGAGATGGGGGTTCGATCCCTGGGTCGGAAAGATCCCCTGGAGAAGGAAATGGCAACCCGCTCCAGTATTCTTGCCTGGAAAATCCCATGGACGGAGGAGCCTGGTAGACTACAGTTCATGGGGTCACAAAGAGTTGGACATGACTGAGCAACTTCACTGTCACTTTCATGTAGAACAGGAGATTCTAGATGCTGTGCTGGCAATTGACACAGTATTGCTCAAGCCAGATGCACCTTGATGTACTCACACATACCTAGGATAATATGAAAAAACGTTAGGCATCCAGGTATAATGAAGAGGGAGAGGAAGAACGGGGGAAAGAAAGAATAAGTAGAGGTCAAGAGGGAGGGAAGAAGAGGAAGAGGCTGAGAGGGGAGGGAAAAGGAAAGAAAGGGAAGGAAAAAAAGCAAAGCACAACATAACCTTTCGTCCTCCAAGGAGCTTGCGTTAAGGAAGTGCAAGGAGCTTTCAGCATACATATTGAAATTGTAATATCGATGGAAAAGGAGATGCTCCCTTTTTCTTTGCTCAGGTTGTCTTCTTTACAATGAGCAGCAGGGCTTCTGTGAGGGAAGGTCTGGTGAACTCCTGATGAAAGATACTGACAGAGGTTAAATGTCTTGGTTTGGAGAGTTATCTTGTTCAGAAAAAATAAGACTCTGCTTACCAGATAGAATGGGTGGGAATTCTAGTTGCCCCATCTGAAAACATTTTAGGCTCGATAGCCTATTAGCCTGTGATTTCGTGCAGCTGGCATGTTAACATTTGTGCAGGCCTTGCAAAGGGAGGGAAGGGGAATGTTTTTATAGCAAAAACCAGGTGTACAAAAGAGGAATGTTCTTTTTGCTTTGGTTTCATTTATGAGGAGGGTAGAACATGGGTTTGCAACCAAGAAAACAGAACACTGGGAGATGTAGTTAGAGACAATAGAAAGTGAATGTCAGAGGCTCAGTGTTGGAATGAAGAAAACAGGAAAGGGGACGGAAGGATAGATGT
The DNA here is from genome assembly GCF_000754665.1 of Bison bison bison. NCBI lineage: Eukaryota > Metazoa > Chordata > Mammalia > Artiodactyla > Bovidae > Bison > Bison bison. The sequence continues at coordinate 4,636,618 of NW_011495084.1, forward strand.
CAGCATGATGCTGAGGAAGGTGGATAACCATGGTGATAGGGATACCAGCGCACATCATGAATGTTTGCATGTATTGTGATCTTGACAAAAATGGAGTGAGCAAGATGCTGTGATCTCTATCAGGTAGACAGAAGAAATGGGAATCAGAGGGGTTAAGCAGCTGGCTCAAGGTTAAACGGCTAGAGTGAGAGCTTGGCCTCAGGGGGCTGTCTGATTCCAAAGTTGTGATCCTAATAGCTGCTTTCCACATTGGGAGGCAGGAAAATAGTGGTACCATGAATAGAAACAGGAAAATGAATAACTACTGATTGAGTGCAGGGTAAGAAAGGAAGAGAAGAAAGACTGAGGTTGATTGTTTTTATTACCATAGTGATAAATGCACCTTTTACAGATTATTACTGCCTCCTATAACAAGATTACTCAGAATATGTAGTTTATAAGTATTCTTTATGCATATAAAATAACTCCAGTGACCCTTCCAAGAAAGCTTAAAGCATCAAACCTAAAACTTCTTCAACTAAACCTATGCTTATTTATTGCTCTAAACATAAATTAGTGGCCTGCCACAGCCGACATCTGTAGAAAATCACTATGACAAAATGTCTCTTCCTCAGTATGGTTTAGTAGTATTTGTTACTTTTCACGACGCATTGGGGAAATCTGTTTTTCCACACGGCATATTTTTACTTTTTTCTTTGATGCTTATTTTTATAGTACATTGTTTTGTTCTCCACCCAACCCATTGTTCTTTTCATTTAAATTTTCTTCCAAATAAACATTATTGCTTTTCTGAAGTAGTATTTTCAAATCCAAAATTAGCTTCCCATGTGCCTGGGGGTCCCCTGTAAAAATATGACTCCTTTGAGATATTTTGAGTGGATGCATATTTGGTATTCAGTTTTTTATTTATCTTCTAATTCTGTCACTGAGATGGACGGTTAAAAAAAAACACAAAACAACTGCTGATCATAGTCATATGTTTAGGCGATTTAAGGAAAAAACAAAACAAAAATAATACAGAAGCATCTGGAGAAGTTGGATCAGCAATGAGGATAATAGTCTGGATGAACTATTGTGAGATAAAGGCATATGTTTCTCCTAGTAAAATTTCTGTGACATCACACAGGATGAATACAGTTGACCCTTGCACAAAGTAGCCGTTAGGGTCTGACCTCCCTGGTGTTGAGAATTTGAATATAACATAGAATTGGCCCTCCTTATACATGTTCCTCCCATGAAACGGTTCCACATCCATGGATTCAAACAACTGTGGATCATGTGGTACTGTAGTATTTACAGCTGAAAAAAATTCAATTCTAAGTAGATCTGAGTAGTTACACAGCCCATCTGTTTTTAAGTTTTTGAAGTTTATTTTATTATTTTGGCTGTGCTGGGTCTTGCTGCCTGGGCTTTCTCTAGTTAAGGTAAGCGCAGGCTAGTCTCTAGTTGCGGTGCCCTAGTTTCTCGTTGCTGTGGCTTCTCTTGTTGCGGACCGCAGGCTCTAGGGTGTTTGGGCTTCAGCAGTTGTGGCTCATGACCTCAGTAGTTGTGGCTACTGGGCTCCAGAGCACAGGCTCAGTAGTTATGGCACGCAGTTTAGTTGCTACTCAGAAGGTGGGATCTTCCTGGATCAGGGATCAAACTCATGTCTCCTGCATTGGCAGATGGATTCTTTACCACTGAGCCAGCAGGGAAGCCTCTACAACCCATGTTGTTGAAGGGTCAACTGTATTTCTTTTGAACCTTCTCTTGTAGCTCACATGGTAAGAATCCTCCTGCAGGGCAGGAGACCTGGATTCAATCCCTGGGTTCGGAAGATCCCTTGGAGGAGGGCATAAAAACCCTCTCCAGAATTCCTGCCTGGAAAATCCCCATGGACAGAGGTGCCTGGCAAGCTGCAGTCGCAAAGAATCAGACACAGCTGAGTGACTAAGCACAGCACAACACACAGAGCTAGCTTTGGTGCCTCCCGGGTGGCGCTAGTGGTAAAGAATCTGCCTGCCAACACAGGATACATAAGAGAGAGCTACCTTTGAAAATGTATTTTGAAAATAATCCCCAAAATAGACTTGAACCCATTCATTTGTTGTTGTTCAGTCCCTTAGTCGCATCCAACTCTTTGTGACCCCATAGACTCTCTTCTTCAATATCTCCCTGAGTTCACTCAAACTCATGTCCATCGAGTCAGTGATGCCCTCCAACCATCTCATCCCCTGTGCCCCTTTCTCCTCCTGCCTTCAATCTTTCCAGGCATCGGGTCTTTTCCAATGAGCCAGCTCTTTGTATCAGGTGGCCAAAGTATTGGAGCTTCAGCGTCTGTCCTTCCAAGGAATATTCAGCTTGATTTCCTTTAAGATTGACTGGTTTGATCTCCTTGCTGCCCATGGGACTCTCAAGAGTCTTCTCCAACACCACAGTTCAAAAGCATCAATTCTTCAGTGCTCAGCCTTCTTTATGGTCCACCTCTCACATCCATACATGACTACTGGAAAAACCATAGCTCTGACTACACGGAGCTTTGTCTACAAAGCAATGTCTCTGCTTTTTAATGTGCTGTCTAGGCTTGTCATAGCTTTTCTTCCAAGGAGCAAGCATTTTTTAATTTTATGGCTTCAGTGACTGTCCACAGTGATTTTGGAGCTCAAGAAAATAAAGTCTGTCACTGTTTCCATTTTTTTCCCCCATCTATTTGCCCTGAAGTGTTGGGGCCAGATGCCATGATCTTAGTTTTTCAAATGTTGAGTTATAAGCCAGCTTTTTCACTTTCCTCTTTCACCTTCATCAAGAGGCTCATTTAGTCCCATATATACTTTATTTTTTATCAGTACCACAGTTTATTATGTTTTGATTGTCATGTTAAGAGCATATGAACACAGTGCCATGACTACATTTCTAACTTTGCACAAAAATAATGAGCTTCACTGTACCCTCACTTGCTCCCCTGTAGAACTACACATCACTCCTTGAAGTGCTCTGATGCTTCCTGCCATTTTGTGACATGTGCCATGTTTGTTATTAATTGTGCAAAGCTTCCTGAGAACAGTCTAGACATTTATGTCTAGTTTATTATTACTTACCTACCCTTGAACATCTGAAATGTAAGTAGGTATTCTGAGTATGTGTAAAATGAAATAATGAAAGTGAGACATTAGTTGAGAAGATTATATACATAAACATAGTACCTCTGAGTGCAGATAAATATAAGATAAAAATCCTAAAGCTGTGGGCTTGAAATATATGTTATGTTTCTCATAGATGTTTATAGCTTAATAGGAAACAAATTTCTAGTCTGAATTACTTTGTGTTTATTTTTTGATACAAAGCCTTCCTAAATCTTTTTAAAAGACACATTAAAACATTTGACTCATGATTGATCAGTTCAGTTGCTCAGTTGTGTCCATCTCTTTGTGACTCCATGGACTGCATGATTGATATTTTATGATAATTTCATATTTAAAGTAGTTATGGAATTAAGGTTGATATTTGTAATTATGCGTGTGTCTCCTACTAATCATAATTTAAAAAGTAATATTAATGTGGCATTTCTTGGAGTTTCTCTTGCTTTCACAGAAAATGTTCTGTGTGTACTTTTAGTTCTTTATGCACAGGGAAATGTTATTTGGCAAAAATCAAAGTTTATCTATATATTCATGGGATTAGTCCATGATGGAGTTATTATGGGGCTCCCTAGGCAGCACAGTGGTAAAGAATCTGCCTGCCAATGCAGGAGGCACAAGAGATGGTGAGTTCTATGTCTGGGTCAGAAAGAGCAGGAAATGGCAACCCACTCTAGTATTCGTGCCTGGAAATTCCATGGACAGAGGAGCCTGCTAGACTAAGACCAGGGGATCACAGAGAGTCAGACACAACTGAGCACACACACACAGAGTTACTATTTTTCATTTTATGTCTTTCTTTATAAATATAAATCAGTATGTTTAAGAAACACACCTCATGATATAATCGGGACATCAAATGATGAATTATTTCTCCCATCCCTGTAGGCTTTTCTCAGTACACTAATCTTCCCTTCTTGTGGATTAAAACTCCATTAAATCTTGGAGTTTTCAGCTTAGACCTTAGTCCTTTATTTTTTTTTTTTTAATTTTATTTTTAAACTTTACAATATTGTATTAGTTTTGCCAAATATAGAAATGAATCTGCCACAGGTATACCTATGTTCCCCATCCTGAACCCTCCTCCCTCCTCCCTCCCCATACCCTCCCTCTGGGTCGTCCCAGTGCACCAGCCCCAAGCATCCAGTATCGTGCATCGAACCTGGACTGGCGACTCATTTCATACATGATATTATACATGTTTCAATGCCATTCTCCCAAATCTTCCCACCCTCTCCCTCTCCCACAGAGTCCGTAGACTGTTCTATACATCAGTGTCTCTTTTGCTGTCTCGTATACAGGGTTATTGTTACCGTCTTTCTAAATTCCATATATATGCATTAGTATACTGTATTGGTGTTTTTCCTTCTGGCTTACTTCACTCTGTATAATAGGCTCCAGTTTCATCCACCTCATTAGAACTGATTCAAATGTATTCTTTTTAATGGCTGAGTAATACTCCATTGTGTATATGTACCACAGCTTTCTTATCCATTCATCTGCTGATGGACATCTAGGTTGCTTCCATGTCCTGGCTATTATAAACAGTGCTGTGATGAACATTGGGGTACATGTGTCTCTTTCCCTTCTGGTTTCCTCAGTGTGTATGCCCAGCAGTGGGATTGCTGGATCATAAGGCAGTTCTATTTCCAGTTTTTTAAGGAATCTCCACACTGTTCTCCATAGTGGCTGTACTAGTTTGCATTCCCACCAGCAGTGTAAGAGGGTTCCCTTTTCTCCACACCCTCTCCAGCATTTATTGCTTATAGACTTTTGGATGGCAGCCATTCTGACTGGTGTGAAATAGTACCTCATAGTGGTTTTGATTTACATTTCTCTGATAATGAGTGATGTTGAGCATCTTTTCATGTGTTTGTTAGCCATCTGTGTGTCTTCTTTGGAGAAATGTCTATTTAGTTCTTTGGCCCATTTTTTGATTGGGTCATTTATTTTTCTGGAGTTGAGCTGTAGGAGTTGCTTGTATATTTTTGAGATTAGTTGTTTGTCCGTTGCTTCATTTGCTATTATTTTCTCCCATTCTGAAGGCTGCCTTTTCACCTTGCTAATAGTTTCCTTTGTTGTGCAGAAGCTTTTAAGTTTAATTAGGTCCCATTTGTTTATTTTTGCTTTTATTTCCAATATTCTGGGAGGTGGGTCATAGAGGATCCTGCTGTGAAGACCTTAGTCCTTTAAATTGCGTTTAATCTCAACTCAAATTAGAATATTCAGTGTCTATAATTAAACACTGAATTTGCATTCATTAAATCTTTTCTCCCCCTCAACCCCCCAGTTGAAACGGTCTGTTTCAGACTGGAAATTATCAGAAAAAAGGGCAGAGTGATGGTCAGTCAGATGGGTTTCTCCTTACAGTTGCTATTTTGACCTCAATAAGGGGAAGGAAGGTTTAGTCAGGGGCCAGGACAAGAACAACTTTCAGTTGCTGTGATCTGATAATAAACTTGGTCCTGCACTATGACGTGGACAATGGGATATTGTTCTGGGTTCCGCCCAGGTTTGTTCCTGGTCCCCCTTTTCTGTGGAGGAAGCATCTCTCTTGAGAAAGGTCCCTTAACTGCCATTTTTAGGCTCTGAGCATCTGCTGCTATAACTGGAGACTCTTTCTCCAGAGGTCTCTGCTTCCTCCAGACAGTCTTATAGGGTCTTTCCTGGTGTGGCCTTCACTGGTCTGTAGGAAGCACTTCTTTTGGATCTCATAGCCTATCACACTCTGAAGTGCAAGTGAATCCTTCCATAGTCGCACTCTCCTGGCTTCATCATCTAAGCAAACATGGAGCACATTTCTCATAGGCAGGAGTCAGATCCCACTTACAGTTTAGATTTCTCAAACTTGAACCAAGTACCAGCTCTCTCTGTATCAAACAATTTCAGCAAACATACTTCAAAAACAATTTTCCTAGGTAAGGGAATTGAAGCCCCATCTCCTCTTACTAGGAGGAGATAACACTAGGAATTAGAAGTAGGATTTCATGACTTTTAAGCAGCCCTCCCTTCTCTCATCTTTTATAAATATCTTTGATCTGGATCAGGGATCCCAAGGACCGTGGCCTGGTAGGCTGCAGTCAATGGGGTTGCTAAGAGTCGGACACGACTAAGCGACTTCACTTTCACTTTTCACTTTCATGCATTGGAGAAGGAAATGGCAACCCATTCCAGTGTTCTTGCCTGGAGAATCCCAGGGACGGGGGAGCCTGGTGAGCTGGGGTCGCACAGAGTTGGGCACAACTGAAGCGACTTAGCAGCAGCAGCAGCCGCAGCATGCCAGATCCCCTTTGGGTGGGTGGTTAGGTAAGTCTGACCCAAAATCATTATTGGAACCTCAGTTAAACCTGAGAACCAATCACATTTTAATATCCTGTTACACCAGTCATTGAAAGTATGAGGAATGAGGAAGAACTAAGTTGAACCATATAGAAGGTGCTAATATTGAATTATTTTAATTTATGCAAAGAGTAAGTTCATCAATCTAATCCTATGTTCTTTTAAATATGCACTTGTATAATTTACTGGGCTTCCTTGGTGGCTCAGTTGGTAAAGAGTCTGCCTGCAGTGCTGGAGAACTGGGTTTGATCCCTGGGTTGGGAAGATCCCCTGGAGAAGGTAATGACAGCCCACTCTAGTATTTTTGCCTGGGGAATCTCATGGACAGAGGAGCCTAAATAGCAAGCGTATGTCATTCCTTATCTGAAGTCTTTGGGCTCAGGTGGGGTTCAGAATTCAGAAGATTTTTAGATCTTTGACTTAGATTTTTTCATGTAGTCCAGCACATATTCTTTATATTACATATCTTCCCATTGGTCTAGATTACAAAGCCCTTGGATTTATCTCCTGGGAGTGTTTGGTCATGGAAAAATTTGTTTTATTTATAATGACAATTGTGGTCTCAGGCTTAGAATTTGCATTTCCTATTAACTTTTGAGTCATGTGATGAGAAGTCTAGGGAATATGTGAACAATAGGCAGGGGATACACTGCCTTCTGTCCAGGGTTTCTTTAAAGCTCAACACTATGATAACATCATCATAAGAACTCTGTCATTAATTCATTTCATTTCATGCTGTCTTAGTAACTGAGTACACTCTCCAGTATGTGAATACACTATTTCATAAAATCATAGCAAATGAATAGATTACATTTTAGAGGTTTAACATTGAAAATAAAGTAAGACAAGCAGGGATATTTCATAGTTATCAATCTGCCTCTTATTCATTTGCTACTAGGAACGTGATCAATACATAAGTCAAAACTGAGTTTCTAGCTGCTCTACCTAGATTTCCTTCTTATGCTAGTTTCAGTTCAGTTCAGTCACTCAGTCGTGTCCAACTCTTTGTGACCCCATGAACTGCAGCATGCCAGGCCTCCCTGTCCATCACCAACTCCTGGAGTCCACCTAAGCCCATGTCCATTGAGTCGCTGATGCCATCCAACCACCTCATCCTCTGTCACCCTCCTCTCCTCCTGCCCTCAGTCTTTCCCAGCATCAGGGTTTTTTCAAATGAGTCAGCTCTTTGCATCCGGTGGCCAAAGTATTAGAGTTTCAGCTTCAACATCAGTCCTTCCAATGAACACCCAGGACTGATCTTCTTAAACTTTATCAAATTTTAGTGTGTAGAACAATTATTTGATAAGAGCACACACATAAAATATGTATATTGTTAAGTCATGGGTATTAAGTTTTTTCCCCCAGGGTAATGGTTACCTACACATGGCTTTCACTGAAGGCTTTGATTTTAGAAAATGACCTCTTCCTCTACCTAAGAGGTGGCATCACAGTGATAGGCCCTTAAGTATAATGATAAAATCAATATGAGGACTTCACTGGGGGTTCCTCTTTGTTGAGTGTATATAAGTGGCTGCTGCTTACAGGTGTGCGACTTCTAGGTATGCTGGAGCAGGAATATCCATTTGACTTTATGTCATTACACTTGGCATTGTAGGACTTCACTTTTCCTGCTTTTTGTAAATGGAAACTGTATAAACTTTGGGAACTGCTTAATAGGAGGACAGGTGTGATATGAACAAAAAAATACTGTCATCAGGCATTTAGGAAGCCATTTCTTTGTGCCTGCCACTATTAGTAGCAAATAACTTGTTCATGCCTTTTTTCCCCCCTGAAAGCAGGTCTAAACTGAAAGCAATAGTAAGGAGTTACATTTGTATGGCAGAAAGTCTAAAGGAAATCAGTCCTCAATATTCATCGGAAGGACTGATGCTGAAGCTGAAGCTCCCATACGTTTACCACCTGATGCGAAGAACTGACTCATTGGAAAGAGTCAGTTGGGGAAAGATGCTGGGAAAGACTGAAGGTGGAAGGAGAAGAGGACGACAGAGGATGGGATGGTGGATGGCATCACTGACTCGATGGACATGAGTTTGAGTAAGCTCTTGGAGTTGGTGATGGACAGGCAAGCCTGGTGTGCTGCAGTCCATGGGGTCACAAATAGTCAGACACAACTGAGCGACTGAACTGAACTAAAGAGATGGATCTGAAAAATCTTTATCTAGAAAGATAAACCCTGCCAAAGCCAGAAGAATAATGGTGTTAATGGTGAATGTGTTAGATATTTATTGCTACAAGACAAATCACCAAAAACTTAGTTTCTAAAAACAACACACATGTATTGTCCATGATTTCTGTCAGAAGTCTGGGCACAGTTTAACTGGGCCTCCTGCTTCAGTCACAGAAGACTACAATCCATATGTAGGCTAGAGAATCGGTTGTGGAAACATCTGCTTTAGAGCCACTTTAGGTTGCTGGCAGTATTCACGTATTTGCATTACTGGGGTTTCAGTTTCCTGTCGGAGAATGCTCTTCCATTTTGGTTTTTTGTCATGTCCGCGTTAGGACGTATAGAATTCCATGGACAGTGTAGTCTGGCAGGCTACAGACCAGGGGGTCACAAGAAGTCAGACATGACTGAACAATTGACATGATGCTATCTATCTATGAATTCCTTTGATATTTTCTAATTTTGTATATAATTAATACCACCATAAACCAAAATGGTAGCCACACAATACATTTATTAGATTTCATGTAATATTTAATGTGCATCACATACATGGCCTTATGTATAGTCTCTGGAATTGGCCAAACCATAGTTCTGTGTTTCATTTTACTATGTTGAGTGTGGTAGATTTCAAAATAAACTCAGCAGCTACATAGAGATGAAGACATCCATAAAAATATGTTTTTATGACTTCTGGACATAGCAGGAATGTAAAATGTTTCTTATAAATGAGGCCTAGTGGAAAGTGTTAGGGATGGTATCTCTATTCTTAGCCACATAGAGAGCTGGATAATCAAGGAGAGGGAATTTGGTTCTGCAGGAAATCTTGTCTTCTATAGTTGGTGTTTACTGACTGTAAACATAGCATTATTTTTAATGTTGTATTTCACATCAAGTGCACTAAATGGTAGTGTTCACAGTGTCACTCTTTTATCAGGAATAATGAAAAGAGGTAAATACGGGTCAATGGCCATGAAATTTAATAGAAAAACTTCTGATAATTGTTCTGAGATGTATTTCACCCATCAAAATTATGTTAAATTTGCTTAAGGATTTACTTGCATAGTATATTTCACTTAGTTCTTAAGTTTTAACTCTGTCTACTGAAATTTGGAATTGACTTTTTTTTCTCCCATCTCAACTGTACACAGAGAAGTATTGTATGATTCTGAGATTTTTATGTTACAGTTGTTTGTAAATTTTAGCTTCTTTGGAGTATGCCTGTGTGGAGTTGGGTAAAGGTTGCTTCAATGCACAACTGTTGAATATCAGGTATCAGTTCTAAACTAAAGAGGAATTTCAGATCACATTTCACAGGATTATGTGAACAGAGATGATAGCTACTTCAGCCACCTCAGCTCCAGTTGTTTCTCGGCCGACTGACCATGCCATCAACTCTCACACTTCTCCTGCCCTGTGTTTCCCATTTACATCTCAGCACACAAAGAAAAGGGCTTAGTGGAAAAATCCTAGGGATTTTTAAAGAAAAGTTGTGTCATGAGATGTTATATTTAGTTTCAGTTCAGTTCAGTCGCTCAGTCGTGTCAGACTCTTTGTGACCCCATGAATTGCTGCACGCCAGGCCTCCCTGTCAATCACCAACTCCAGGAGTTCAATGAGACTCACAGCCATCGAGTCAGCGATGACATCCAGCTATCTCATCCTCTGTCGTCCCCTTCTCCTCCTGCCCCCAATCCCTCCCAGCATCACAGTCTTTTCCAATGAGTCAACTCTTTGCATGAGGTGGCCAAAGTACTGGAGTTTCAGCTTTAGCATCATTCCTTCCAAAGAAATTCCAGGGCTGATCTCCTTCAGAATGGACTGGTTGGATCTCCTTGCAGTCCAAGGGACTCTCAAGAGTCTTCTTCAACACCACAGTTCAAAAGCATCAATTCTTCGGTGCTCAGCTTTCTTCGCAGTCCAACTCTCACATCCATACATGACCACTGGAAAAACCATAGCCTTGACTAGACGGACCTTTGATGGCAAAGTAATGTCTCTGCTTTTGAATATGCTATCTAGGTTGGTCATAACTTTCCTTCCAAGGAGTAAGCGTCTTTTAATTTCACGGCTGCAGTCACCATCTGCAGTGATTTTGGAGCCCCCCAAAATAAAGTCTGACACTGTTTCCACTGTTTCCCCATCTATTTCCCATGAAGTGATGGGACCGGATGCCATGATCTTCGTTTTCTGAATGTTGAGCTTTAAGCCAACTTTTTCACTCTCCACTTTCCCTTTCATCAAGAGGCTTTTGCAGTCCTCTTCACTTTCTGCCATAAGGGTGGTGTCATCTGCATATCTGAGGTTATTGATATTTCTCCCAGCAATCTTGATTACAGCTTGTGTTTCTCTCAGTCCAGCGTTTCTCATGATGTACTCTGCATAGAAGTTAAATAAACAGGGTGACAATATACAGCCTTGACAAACTCCTTTTCCTATTTGGAACCAGTCTGTTGTTCCATGTCCAGATCTAACTGTTGCTTCCTGACCTGCACACAAATTTCTCAAGAGGCAGATCAGGTGGTCTGGTATTCCCATCTCTTTCAGAATTTTCCACAATTTATTGTGATCCACACAGTCAAAGGCTTTGGCATAGTCAATAAAGCAGAAATAGATGTTTTTGTGGAATTCTCTTGCTTTTTCCATGATCCAGCAGATGTTGGCAATTTGATCTCTGGTTCCTCTGCCTATTAGCCCTGTATAAATCAGAATTGAGGTATAGGAAGCAACAGAAGGAAAGGCTGAAAACCGAGATACTGGAGAGAGAGGCTCCTGGAGTCCAAAGTCTGAGATTATTCTTTAGCTTTGTGTTCTTAGGCAAGTTACTTAATCCATGAAAATCTGGTTCTTGATCAGTAAAATAGGGGCTTCCCTGATGGCTCAGATGATAAAGAAATCTCCTGCCGTGAGGGAGACCTGGGTTGGGAAGATCCCCTGGAGAAGGGAATGGCTACCCTCTCCAGTATTCTTGCCTGAAGAATTCCATG
>NW_011495084.1:4648347-4649121 GCF_000754665.1 Bison bison bison
ATTCTTTGGCATTGCCTTTCTTTGGGATTGGAATGAAAACTGACCTTTTCCAGTCCTGTGGCCACTGCTGAGTTTTCCAAATTTGCTGGCATATTGAGTGCAGCACTTTCACAGCATCATCTTTCAGGATTTGGAATAGCCCAACTGGAATTCCGTCACCTCCACTAGGTTTGTTCGTAGTGATGCTTTCTAAGGCCCACTTGACTTCACATTCCAGGATGTCTGGCTCCAGGTCAGTGATCACACCATCATGATTATCTGGGTCGTGAAGATCTTTTTTGTACAGTTCTTCTGTGTATTCTTGCCATCTCTTCTTAATATCTTCTGCTTCTGTTAGGTCCATACCATTTCTGTCCTTTATTGAGCCCATCTTTGCATGAAATATTCCTTTGGTATCTCTGATTTTCTTGAAGAGATCTCTAGTCTTTCCCTTTATGTTGTTTTCCTCTATTTCTTTGTATTGATCAATGAAGAAGGCTTTCTTATCTCTTCTTGCTATTCTTTGGAACTCTGCATTCAGATGTTTATATCTTTCCTTTTCTCCTTTGCTTTTCACTTCTCTTCTTTTCACAGCTATTATAAGGCCTCCCTAGACAGTCCAACTCTTTACAACCCCATTAATCACAGCACCCCAGGCCTCCCTGTCCATCACCATCTTCTGGAGTTCACTCAAAGTCACATCCATCGAGTTGGTGATGCCATCCAGCCATCTCATCCTCTGTCGGCCCCTTTTCCTCCTGCCCCCAATCCCTCCCAGCATCAGAGTCTTTTCCA
>NW_011495084.1:4649221-4656352 GCF_000754665.1 Bison bison bison
AGGGAGACCTGGGTTGGGAAGATCCCCTGGAGAAGGGAATGGCTACCCTCTCCAGTATTCTTGCTTGAAGAATTCCGTGGACAGAGAACACAGTCCATGGGGTCACAAAGAGTCAGACACAAGTGAATGACTTTCACACACAGTTAAAATGGGGGCTACAATTGTGTCTGCTTTTTCTGTGGTGATTAAATGAGAAAACATGTAAAGCTTTTAGTCCAAGTTACATCAGTTATTAAGCATTATTATAGCTTCCCCCCTCGTATTTTTGAGATGCCTCAAAAATATGGACTGCTGATGACAAAATATGGAAACTCAAAAATCAAGCAAGATCTTCATGGTTACTTTTTCATAAAGCCATTTATACATGTTTTTAATACACTTATTACATTATTTATTTTCATAATGTTGTAAAGGTTGTTTGCTTGTTTTGATGTCTGTTTTTATAAGATTTAAGAGCAGAAATTGTGCTCTTCATTAGAAGAGCTTCATTAGAGCAGACTGTGTTGAATTTTTTCTTTTTTCTTTTTTTAATAATGAATGTGTTATTACTGAGGCAAATACCTGGCATATATCAAGTGCCAAGTAAACATTTGTAAAATGAATATATGGATGAATCTATGGACGACTTGACTGAAAACAGTCATCCATGTGATATATAGACACACTAAAAGGCCAGGAAAACTGTAGAGGATTAATTTATTTACACATCAGATTCTAATCTTGTTCACATTGTATCCTTAGTGCTTATAACTGATCCTGAAACACATATATGATTGAATAACTATTAAATTTAATGACATGAATGGCCAATACTCAACTACCTCTGCCCTACAAAAATGACAATTTCATATAGTTCAACATGATATTTGAGAAGAGTTTAGTAAATAAATTTTCCAATCCTTGAGTAATTTTCCTTTATGGTTTTAATTTTAAATATATGTTTATTTGTATTTATGCATGTTAATTGTGTATCACAAACTTCTGGGAGTTATACAGTAAACATTAAAGATTGCCATGCCATATTTGTAATCTTAAAATTTCTGGTATTGAATACTGAACCTTGGTATTTTAAATAAAGCTTTATAGTTATTTCTAAATTCTTCAGATATTTATCAAATCTGGAAACTACTAATCTTAATTTTGTTACTTGTAGATTATCTTGAAAATAATTAAGCCTCTTTAAGATGGACTTCTTAAACAGTATTTACCTTTTGTTATTATGTTTTTACTTCAGGTTAAAATTTTTGGAAACAGATACTGTAACCCATGGGGATTTGTATAGCAATAGCTAGGGAGTATTTTTTTCCTTCTTAGATTTAGGGTTTATTGAAGATGACAAAAAAATTTGTTAGCAATGACTGAACTCATTAAGGAATAAGAAATAAGTACATTTTCTACTTAGGTATCATGTTGAACAACTGTGCCTATAGATGGGTTTCTGAGATCAGCTTCTAGTCTCCTTTTACCTGGAAAGTACTTACAGTTATTAACCTCGGAACTAAGGGACTGGTCCCACTTCTGGTATGATGGAGATTATGCCTTCAAATTCTGCTTTATCCTCTTCTGAATCTCACAACTATGATTTTCTGGAATGAGATATCTACTTTTGAATTTGGTCGATTAATAATCATGTTTAAATTTTGTATTACTCTTATGTATGTAATTAATGCCCTAGAGAAGAAAATGCCTACCCACTCCAGTATTCTTGCCCGGAGAGTTCCACGGACAGAGGCTACAGTCAATGGAGTCGCAAAGAGTTGGACATGACTGAGCAACCAACTAATTAATAAATACACATTAATGAAATAATGAGACATTATTTGTGACTTACATAGAAGACTATGTGTCCTTCCTATAAAATTTGCATGTCACAAAAACTGGGAGCTTGTTTTTGAAAATATTTAAATTTAGATATATTGAATATTTATTTTTTAATGAATGTTCGTGGCTGCAGCTTCCTGGTTGTGTATGTCTGTCTCTCTCCTTGACATAAGTGCGCATGTCTGGTTTCTTACTTCTTACCAGCAAACAGCTTTATTTCTTTATACTTTAGCTATGACAAGTAAGAAGAAATGCTGGTTCAGCTAGAATTCAGAATCAGGTTTTCTGATCCTGAAGTCCAAGGGTTTGTTTTTCTTTTTCTTTTTTTTGGAATTGCAACCAAATTCTAAGCTCATTAAGAACAGCCAAGTACAGTTTAAGATAGATGCCGGCAAAAGAGTTTTTATTAAATGCCAAGTAAAGTGTCTGGTTTGTCCTTTAATAATCGTGTTTGGGAGATAATCATAGCAGTCACGTGAACATTTTAGTGTTTTTGAAAGATCTGTGTTTCAACTATGTCATCTCTGAAGACCAACTCCATACTGAAATCTCTCTAAGCAAATTACTCCCCAACTTAAAGTTAGTCTTGTGTTTAACTATCCTTACTGTCAAAATATTTCACTATATGACTAAATATCTTGTACTATTCCTTTATCCTATGTCTTGTTCATTCCACAATCTACTTTAGGGACAGTTTTTCATGATTCTCTGATGTATTATGAAGCCTTTCTGATGTCTCAAACTCTTTTTCTAGATCATTCCTCTGAGTCCTTCCTAACCCTTGTATGCTTTTCATTGCTTAGGTAATTTAGAAAGCTTCATTTTATATCTGTGCTGCTACTCTACTGTAAAAGCACCTCAATAATTCATTAACTTTAATAGCTAAATCACACCATTGATTTATATTTATTTGCAGCGTGTGAATGAGCATGACCTTCAGTATGTCAGTTTCATTTGGGGAGATTTGCAACACATTGTTTCTCTTAATTATTTACTTGGGTATTGTGTTTGATATACATCCAGTTTCATTTTTGTTGTCTGTTTGTATCTTGTTTGCTAATCCAGTTAAAGTATAAAGTGCCAGCATTTTCACCCTGTAATTTTGCATTATGACGGTATTAAATCTTAGTGTAGTATTATGGTGAATTTTATTCTTATTTTTCTTAAAGTTTACTTTTTTGTATTTTCAAATGTATAAATATGTTAACAGCTTTAAAATTTAGAGAAAAGCATTAGTGGGAAGTATATCCATTGAAGTAGATATGCCAAAGTCTTTTTTGTCTGCAGATTTTCAAGCCATATGCTCATTTAGACACGAAAAAAATTGGCCCAATTTATTGTTCTTTTATGACCTGTTTTAATGGTATGTTTCACATCTATCCATAAGATAGAGTTGTTGAACTTTAAGAGTAGCAATAAAAATATATTTTGGGAGACTGCATTTTAATTTAGTTAAATAACCTATAATGTTTTATTTATTTTACTTCTAGGTTAGAGTTTAAATCAAGAAGTATACCACAATATATTAGCATGTACTAGATTTTAGGAGAAACTAGTTGGTTGCAATAACTGCCCTCCTTAAAATACTTCTGAAAAAACAAATGAAATCCATTTTAATAGAAAAATCCTCTTGATTTTTAATTACGTAAGTTATTATCTATTCAATAAAGAACATTCATAGACATGTAGAGGGATAAAATTTATGTAAGAGGAGAAAAGAATCCTATGAAAAATAAAATACATGAAGAAACATTAATATTGATGCTGACATTAGTTTGAATTCTGTTGTTATTCTGCTGCTGCTAAGTCACTTCAGTCGTGTCTGACTCTGTGCGACCCCATAGATGGCAGCCCACCAGGCTCCCCAGTCCCTGGGATTCTCCAGGCAAGAACACTGGAGTGGGTTGCCATTTCCTTCTCCAATGCATGAAAGTGAAAAGTGAAAGGGAAGTCGCTCAGTCGTGTCCAACTGTTTGCGACCCCATGGAAGGGGGTCTGCAGCCTACCAGGCTCCTCCGTCCATGGGATTTTCTAGGCAAGAGTACTGGAGTGGGGTGCCATTGATAGTTGTTATTCTATCTCTACTAAATTTTCCAAAGAGCATGGAATACAATGATGCTAAGAAGTATGTCATATTAACCTATCAGAATAAATACACAAACTTGTAATGAAACGTAGGCAGAAGCATAGCTTTGAACTGTGATTTACAAAGTCTATGGCAGAGAGAGAAAGGTTTTAGATGTAAGATGTACAAGGATCTGGCAAATGGAAGACAGTGGTATTTGACTATCAAGTAGGTAATCAGTAATGAAGGCAAGCAGGCAAACCTGGGAAGGCTCCTAAATAGAGAAAAGTCAGCTGACCTCTGAAATCTAGGAGCATGAGCACAATTCAGAATCTGAGGATCACTCAGACCCTCAAATCATAATCAAATAACACTGGCAAGTTCGAATCCTAGAATTCCTGAATTTTTTTTTCAATCCTTGTCTACCACACATGCTCATAAAATAATTTATAGTGAGAAGGAAGTCAGTATCCCCAGAAATATTGAGTTGGCCAGAAAGTTCATTCAGGTTTTTCTGTAACATCTTCTGGAAAAATGAATGAATTTTTTCGTTCTCCCGATATTTTACCTGAAGCCAGGTGTGCTGCTTTCAAAAAGCAATCAGGGCTTTCTGAAATTTGTGTGTAAAAAGTGTGTAAAAAGCTGACATTTTTTGAGTGCAAGTTGGGGATCAGGTACTATCTGTAGGTACTTTATATGCACTAAATCTCTTGTTTATTTTATGAGAATTTTCTTCATTATACAGAATGGAGGATTAAGTCTTTTAAGGTTGCGCAACTAATAATGAGTTAATTCTGTATTGGAGGTCAGGCAGTTTGACTCAAAACTACAATGAAATACATAGAACAAGGAAAGGTGAGACCCTAGCGTGAGTGAAATTATATTGGACTGGCCGAAAGTTTCTTTCAGATTTTGCATAGGATCTTTTGAAAATACCTGAAAGAGCCTTTTGGTTAATTCAGTATTTGAATGGGATTCATCTTTGAATATCATACTAAAGTAGTGAAACTAAAGAAACTCTTGACCATTCCTATATTTGAAATTCATAGTTTATAATAAAAATACTAAAGAACACTCTAGTTAAGCCATCAAGGATGCACTGTTTGTGATATAAGAGAATAAGTAATAAAATTTT
Organism: Bison bison bison; assembly: GCF_000754665.1. NCBI lineage: Eukaryota > Metazoa > Chordata > Mammalia > Artiodactyla > Bovidae > Bison > Bison bison. The sequence goes on from NW_011495084.1 coordinate 4,654,243, forward strand.
AAATAGAACGAGAAGTTTGAATTGTTGAATTTTGTCATGGATTTATCTAAATTCATTAGTTTTCTCATCATTCATTCATTCAATACCTATGTTGCTCTCACACTGTCGAGTACTATGTTAGGGATAGAAGAATTAGTAAGACAGAAAGTAAGTCCTTATAAGTCTATAGTCCATTGGTAGAAGTAGTCAATAAATAAGCAAATATATTACTATATATGCTACTATCATGATCTTTCTTAGAAATAGTGTTATAAAGAAAAATAAAGGAGATTAAATGTAATAAGTTAAAGGGGAAGGTTATTTTAGAAAAGATGTTCATGAAAGGATTCTCTAAGAAGGTAAATTTGACAAACCTGAATAAAGTGTATGAATAAGTCTTCTCAATTTATGGAAGAAAAAATTTAAGTGAGGAAGTAAGTGTAAATATGTTGACTTCAGAAAAAATGGGAGGATCATTAGGAGATGGGATTAAAGAGACATGTAACAGGAAGGTATGGAGAATCTACAAGACCATGAGGTAAGGTCCCCATGGTAAACCAGATGGGAAGCCATTGGGAGTTTTTGACAATGAGAATGTTATAGTCAGATTTTTAAAAAATTAAAATAACTCCAGCTAGGTGGATAGTGATATCTTAGAATAAAGTGCTAGCAGTGGAAGTTTAAAACAGTAATCCAATTCAGATATATTCTGAAGACTGAGCACAATATAACTAATTGTTCATGATTAGGGGTTGAATTTTGGATGTAAAAAATAAAATTCTCCAAAGCTTTGACCAGAGCAACTGGTGGTGCCAAGTTTGAAGGGATAGAAATACTCAAATTTATACTTTAGAAACATTAAGTGTGAGATTTCTATTAAAGATCTAAGTGAGGAGAGAGATTTGGCAGTCAGATGAACAGTCAAGAGATAGTGGGGCTTTCCTAAGATGAGTATATAAATTTAGGAATTATCAAATCATGTAGATGGTTTCCAAAGGCCTGAGACTGGAAGACATTACTTAAGGAGTGGGGGTGGGTAGAGAAAGCAGAGGCAAAGATTTGATTTCCAGGTCATTCCAGGGCTTAATAGTCAGGAAGAGGAAGAAAATATAGAGAATGAGTCTGAACAGAAACAGTAAAATGAAACCAGAATTATGTAGGGTCATGGAATTAAAAAGAAGAAAATGTTTCAAGAAAGAGGTAAATGTCTAGTTAAATGCTGCTGAAACGTTGAGTAGAATTAAAACTAAATATAGACCGTATAACCATAGAATTTACCAACATGGAAATTGTCATTATCCTTGAGTAAAACAATTTCAGTGGAATGGTTGTGATCAAAGCACTAAGAGATCAGATGGAGGCAGCAAGCGTAAACAAACCCATTGAGAAATTTTGCAGAGATGAAAGAAGAGAATTTAAGGAGTAAATAAATGGCACATACGTATAGATTTCTTTTTTCTTTAGTGAAAGATATTAGAGAAGGTTGGTATGCAAATAGAAACAATCCAATAATTTGAGAAGTAAAATTTGTTTTGAGAGGGCAGTGATAATTAAAGGAACAAAGTCTGAGATGGAGACAAGGTTGAAATGCATATAAGTGAATAGGTTGACCTTAGATAGGTGTAGAGATTTGTCATCCAGTGTTACAGAAAGGATCTTCAGAAGTCATCCACAGAGGCACAGACATGATGGCAGATGAGTTGGGAGGAGAAGTTCTGATTTGGTTGCTTCAGTTTGCTCAGTGAACTAAGTTCTGGTTATCACCTAAGAGTGGGGAGAAGTGGGTGCTGAAAATTTGAGGAGATAAGAAAGCCTTCTTCAGCGATCAATGCAAAGAGATAGAGGAGAACAACAGAATGGGAAAGACTAGAGATCTCTTCAAGAAAATTAGAGATACTAAGGGAACATTTCATGCAAAGATGGGCTCAATAAAGGACAGAAATGGTATGGACCTAACAGAAGCAGAAGATATTAAGAAGAGATGGCAAGAATACACAGAAGAACTGTACAAAAAAGATCTTCACGACCCAGATAATCACGATGGTGTGATCACTGACCTAGAGCCAGACATCCTGGAATGTGAAGTCAAGTGGGCCTTAGAAAGCATCACTATGAACAAAGCTAGTGGAGG
>NW_011495084.1:4656452-4656939 GCF_000754665.1 Bison bison bison
CAAAGAAAGGCAATGCCAAAGAATGCTCAAACTACCACACAATTGCACTCATCTCACATGCTAGTAAAGTAATGCTCAAAATTCTCCAAGCCAGGCTTCAGCAATATGTGAACCATGAACTTCCAGATGTTCAAGCTGGTTTTAGAAAAGGCAGAGGAACCAGAGATCAAATTGCCAACATCTGCTGGATCATAGAAAAAGCAAGAGAGTTCCAGAAAAACATCTATTTCTGCTTTATTGACTATGCTAAAGCCTTTGACTATGTGGATCACAAGAAACTGTGGAAAATTCTGAAAGAGATGGGAATACCAGACCACCTGATCTGCCTCTTGAGAAATTTGTGTGCAGGTCAGGAAGCAACCGTTAGAACTGGACGTGGAACAACAGACTGGTTCCAAATAGGAAAAGGAGTCCGTTAAGGCTGTATATTGTCACCCTGCTTATTTAACTTCTATGCAGAGTACATCATGAGAAACGCTGGACTGGA
>NW_011495084.1:4657460-4659176 GCF_000754665.1 Bison bison bison
CACTGAAGAATTGATGCTTTTGAACTGTGGTGTTGGAGAAGACTCTTGAGAGTCCCTTGGACTGCAAGGAGATCCAACCAGTCCATTCTGAAGGAGATCATCCCTGGGTATTTTTTGGAAGGAATGATGCTGAAGCTGAAAGTCCAGTACTTTGGCCACCTCATGTAAAGAGTTGACTCATTGGAAAAGACTCTGATGCTGGGAGGAATTGGGGGCAGGAGGAGAAGGGTACAACAGAGGATGAGATGGCTGGATGGCATCACTGACTCGATGGACGTGAGTCTGAGTCAACTCCGGGAGTTGGTGATGGACAGGGAGGCCTGGCGTGCTGCAATTCATGGGGTCGCAAAGAGCTGGACACGACTGAGCTACTGAACTGAACTGAAGATGGTATAAGATAATATTTTTGTGAGTCGTCCGACTCTTTGCAACCCCATGGACTGTAGCCCTCCAGGTTCCTCTGTCCATGGCATTCACCAGGCAGGAATACTGGAGTGGGTTGCCATTCCCTTCTCCAGGGGATCTCCCCAACCCAGGGATCAATATAAAAAAAAAAAAAAAGATAATATTTTTGTAATTGGGAGACTGAACTCAATGGGGACATATATTAGACTCCCAGAGCACTGCGAGGTCCTGAGTGAGATAAATGGTCCTGAATATGAGGTGAGACTAGCCCACGTGCTTGTGTGTGCTTTCTAGAGTCATGTTGAACAGTTCAGGTGCAAGCTTAGTGTGCTAAGAGAGTTGGATTAAGTGAGGATTAAGGGTTGTTTTTTTTTTTTCTTTTTCTTCAAGTAGGCACAGGTAAGAGAGTATAGGAGCTCAGGTTTTATTCAAAAACCAAATGAGAGTTGTAGATGGGGAATCTAAACTGGATTTTTTTAATGAGAAAATGAGGCACTGGTTGCCAATGAAAAAGTGATAGATCAGTGGATCAGTGGTCCCAGTGGATTGAAGAGCTGTTGGAGTGGGATTGATGATTAGAGTAAATGACCTGAAAAGACAATGCTTTGAAATAGAAGAATACTGTCAGTTGGCTATTATAGGATACTTGAGTCATAAGCAGCTGGACCTGCCACTGCAGCTACCTGCACTGAGGGGTAACATTCTTCTTTCTCATATTAATAATTGAAAAAGATGGGTGAGCAATTCATGTCTCATGTGACATGCTGAATAATGGAAAAATTGAACTTTCTTTTTGGAATGGCATTTGTATACTCCAAAATAATGATAAAGGTAAAAATTTATACTCTTATGCAAATGGCCCTTCATTGAGATATCCTGTATTTATGTGATTTTTAAAAATCTAGTCCATAGGTCAATTTTGAATAATTTTTACTGAAGTCATAAAACTTAGAGGATTAATGTTCCAAGCTTGTCTTTATATGTGATGTGCTAAAAACATTGGCATGCATGAAGTCAGTGCAATAAAAGATGATTTAGCAAGTTTCTATAATTTTTATACAGGGTTTTAGCCAATATCTTATCAGTGCAAAATAATTCTTGGAATTTATTTGATTTATCCTGTTTAATTTTATCTTAGTGATCTTCATAAGCTCGCCTTTGGCCTTGCATATAGCTTTTATTCTTTGCATTGTGGGATCTCTTAAAGAAAATCAGAGATACCAAAGGAACATTTCATGCAAAGATGAGCTCGATAAAGGACAGAAATGGTATGGACATAACAGAAGCAGAAGATATTAAGAAGAGGTGGCA
>NW_011495084.1:4659276-4660005 GCF_000754665.1 Bison bison bison
ATCACTAACCTAGAGCCAGACATCCTGGAATATGAAATCAAGTGGGCCTTAGAAAGCATCACTACGAGCAAAGCTAGTGGAGGTGATGGAATTCCAGTTGACTTTTCCAAATCCTGAAAGATGATGCTGTGAAAGTGCTGCACTCAATATGCCAGCAAATTTGGAAAACTCAGCAGTGGCCACAGGACTGGAAAAGGTCAATTTTCATTCCAATCCCAAAGAAAGGCAATGCCAAAGAATGCTCAAACTACCACACAATTGCACTCATCTCACATGCTAGTAAAGTAATGCTCAAAATTCTCCGAGCCAGGCTTCAGCAATATGTGAACCGTGAACTTCCTGATGTTCAAGCTGGTTTTAGAAAAGGCAGAGGAACCAGAGATCAAATTGCCAACATCCGCTGGATCATGGAAAAAGCAAGAGAGTTCTAGAAAAACATATATTTCTGCTTTATTGACTATGCCAAAGCCTTTGACTATGTGGATCACAACAAACTGTGGAAAATTCTGAAAGAGATGGGAATACCAGACCACCTGCTCTTCCTCTTGAGAAATTTGTATGCAGGTCAGGAAGCAACAGTTAGAACTGGACGTGGAACAACAGACTGGTTCCAAAGAGGAAAAGGAGTTCGTCAAGGCTGTATATTGTCACCCTGTTTATTTAACTTCTATGCAGAGTACATAATGAGAAACGCTGGACTGGAAGAAACACAAGCTGGAATCAAGATTG
>NW_011495084.1:4660105-4660257 GCF_000754665.1 Bison bison bison
GGAATCAAGATTGCCGGGAGAAATATCAATAACCTCAGATATGCAGATGACACCACCCGTATGGCAGAACGTGAAGAGGAACTAAAAAGCCTCTTGATGAAGGTGAAAGTGGAGAGTGAAAAAGTTGGCTTAAAGCTCAACATTCAGAAAAC
>NW_011495084.1:4660357-4660606 GCF_000754665.1 Bison bison bison
ACATTCAGAAAACGAAGATCATGGCATCTGGTCCCATCACTTCATGGGAAATAGATGGGGAAACAGTGGAAACAGTGTCAGACTTTATTTTTTGGGGCTCCAAAATCACTGCAGATGGTGAATGCAGCCATGAAATTAAAAGACGCTTACTCCTTGGAAGGAAAGTTATGACCAACCTAGATAGCATATTCAGAAGCAGAGACATTACTTTGCCAACAAAGGTCCGTCTAGTCAAGGCTATGGTTTTTC
>NW_011495084.1:4660706-4687322 GCF_000754665.1 Bison bison bison
CTTTGCCAACAAAGGTCCGTCTAGTCAAGGCTATGGTTTTTCCAGTGGTCATGTATGGATGTGAGAGTTGGACTGTGAAGAAAGCTGAGCACTGAAGAATTGATGCTTTTGAACTGTGGTGTTGGAGAAGACTCTTGAGAGTCCCTTGGACTGCAAGGAGATCCAACCAGTCCATTCTGAAGGAGATCATCCCTGGGATTTCTTTGGAAGGAATGATGCTAAAGCTGAAACTCCAGTACTTTGGCCACCTCATGTGAAGAGTTGACTCATTGGAAAAGACTGTGATGCTAGGAGGGATTTGGGGGCAGGAAGAGAAGGGGAGGACAGAGGATGAGATGGCTGGATGGCATCATTGATTCGATGGACGTGAGTCTGAGTGAACTCTGGGAGTTGGTGATGGACAGGGAGGCCTGGCGTGCTGCAATTCATGAGGTCGCAAAGAGTCGGGCATGACTGAGCGACTGATCTCATCTGATCTGATAGCTTTTATGCATTTATAAGCTCCAAAAATAGTACATTACAATTTTGCTATAATTCTCCATTTTTACTCTGAAATACATTCTCAATACCTGGAAATAACAGAAGGTATTGAGTTAATACCTTAATATTTTGAAATATTAAGAAGGTATGGGAGTTTGAAAATGTTGCATTATCACTTATTTTACTTACATATTTGTATGAATATGAGCATGTAAAATTACTTTTTGTGTAGAAGCTTTAGTAGATGCTAAATGGCAAATTCATTGAACTTATTTTGGAAAAAGACTGTAAACATTCCTTGTTGATAGTAAACAAAATAGCTAGCTTTATTTCAGAGATAAAAAAACATTTAATGTAATTGCACATGTATTATAATTTCCTAAATGGCATATACTTGCATCAAAATAATTTTAAATATTTAGGGTCATAGCAAGTTCCTGGCACTGGTTTGGTCTTATGATTTAAAGCATGTTTTTTTAAAATACAAATAACATATCTCATATTTTTATATGACTACTTTCCTAGCAATCATATGGTTGGATATGGTTTACCAAGTAAGCAAATCTTAATATCTCCAACTAGTACTTTGTGAATGTCTTCTGATATCAATGAATTGTGTGATGGTTTCCAAAATATATATATATATATATTTTAGACTGTAAAGTATCTGCCTATAGTGCGGGAGATCCAGGTTCAGTCCCTGGGTTGGGAAGATCTCCTGGAGAAGGAAATGGCACCCCACTCCAGTATTCTTGCCTGGATAATCCCATGGACAGAGGAGCCAGGTGGGCTACAGTCCATGGGGTCACAAAGAGTCGGAAATGACTGAGCAACTTCACTTTACATATATATACACTTTTATTGTATACACACACACATATACACATGTACACACACAAATTAAGTCTTTTCTTTTTGACAATATCAATGATACTCTCACTTATGTGAAAATTTGAACCCCACAGGGACATCTGGGGAATCTGGTTGAAAAGTATTAATGTAGAATACTTTTTGATCGACAGTTTTGGCATCCTTTTTGATCCTTGGTTGTATAATCTACTACTGCTGCTTCCCTGAGCTTCTTAGTATTAATGAGTAATGCATCTGAATCACAGAATGGTAAAGGTTGAAGGACAAGACTCAGAATCCTTTCATTTTGCAGAGGAGGAGACTGCAGTCCAGATGGAGTGAGACTTGTCCAAAGCATAGAGCAGACAGTCTTCTGACTTGAAAAGTTGTGCCCTTTTCATGTTGAGCTAGAGTGGGGCCTGGAAGAATTGGAAGGGTTTATTGAAGCCTGGTCCAGAGGAAGTTCATCTAGGTGAGGAAAACAAGAGTTTTATGACAGGCTGCCAGGGACAAAGAAAAAAAAAAAAGGCAGTTTCACTTGAAGTTTGGAGGACAAAAAAGGAGTGCATAAAGTATGGATAACTGTAAAAGAACATCATGTAAGGCTGCTAATACATCATCTGTAGTGTTTATTTTGAGCAGTTGGTGACATTTAGAAAGAAGTGAGCGTTCCAGCCATTTTCAGTAGGTGGTCAGTTTGACATTTCTGTATAATGCCTCTCTGGGCTAATAAAACTTGTCTCTCCCTGCTGGTTCCACTTTCATTGTATTCTTTCTGTTCATTTAAAGTAACAGTTTAGTAAATCACAGTATATAGGCAAATGCTGGATGTCAAGTATTTATATAAATTTTTTAAGCCAGGACTTTTTTTTTACATAACAGATGGTAGAAGCATGAGTAATTTCACTGGGATTCTGTAGTCTTAGTTAAAAAGTTTTTTTTTTTACTTCATGACATTTAAATATTCAGTTTATAGTTAATAAAACAAATCATATTTTAAAATAAGCTCCTCAATTATTATCAAAACAGAGTCATGTGGTTTGGCAGCTAGCAAATAACATGGACATCTGTTACTGGGAAAATAAATTAAACCCAAATAAATTGAACCATGGTGAATGTTGCCATAATTTGGTAATTAGTTGATATTTTAAAGTATAAATTTCTTTCTTCCTTTTCTTTTTCTATCTGGAGCATGTCATGTTATCCAGTATTTCCTAAATTTCTCAAATCCTGAAACATGGCCACACCATCCTCTCAGGACCATCTTCTCATAAATTATCTATTCCTCTATATTTATTTGAATATAGTCCCCTCACTTTTCCTTATTTGTGCCTCTGAAAGGAATGATACTAAAGCTGAAACTCCAGTACTTTGGCCACGATTGGGGGCAGGAGGAGAAGGGGACGACAGAGGATGAGATGGCTGGATGGCATCACTGACTCGATGGACGTGAGTCTCAGTGAACTCCGGGAGTTGGTGATGGACAGGAAGGCCTGGCGTGCTGCGATTCATGGGGTCGCAAAGAGTCGGACACGACTGAGCGACTGATCTGATCTGATCTGATTTTAATTCCCCTTGATTCCCACCTCAGAAGAAGAATTCTTGTTTCCTTATATGGCTTGGAATATATCTTTGCTCTTGACTACATTGTCCCTCCTAAGATCTTTTTGCATCGCTTGTCAAAAAGTGTAATTGGAATAGACCTCAACTCTGCCTCTGTTGGGACAGACTGGAACTGACTCTGCTTATCCCCCAAGTCCAGGGGCATGGAGCTTTCTCCTTCTGTCTATTTTCAGTTGTCTCTCTGGTTATCCAGGACCTTATCCTATTTGGAAAGCATGGGTCTTAGGACACTGAAGAATAGTTTGTCCAAAGGAAGAGTTGTGGAGGGAATTTATCCTACTGAAGATTGACCAGCACCGTGCAGATCTCTACAAAGGCTACCTTTCACTTACTACCTGCAGTATGAAGGATTGCTTACATTGCTCCTCAGAAAGGCAGTGTCTCCCTCTCACTGGTTTAGACAATACTTGCTCTTGGAAGAAGTGGGAATACTTAACAAGAATGGTCTACTTGGGTTGCGGTGACTCTTTCTTTTATGCTTTAGGGACTTTCCTGATCTTTCAGCCAGAAATAACACTATCAAAGAATGACTATAAAATAGGCTGCTCATCTACCTCTTGAAACTCTGTTTATGAATCAGGTTCCTTCAGGGATTTGATTTTTGACCCTCAATCCTCATCCTGTTTTTCCTTCTTGATCTCTGATGTTGCAAACTTAAAAGTTTTGAATGTTGTTTTTTCTGTTACATGTCCATCAATGAAATGAGCTTCACAAGCCAGTTTAAAAGGCAAAGTTGTTCCTTAACTTTTTCCTTTCCTTTTCAATCTTAATTCTCTGCAAGGTGTACTTGTGGTTGAATGGAGGAAAATCAAGCACGATGATTTGTGCATGAGAAAAGCACATTAACCTGTTTTAAAATTCTTTGTGTTTAAAATTAACTGTTACCAACAAGACAATATGTGACTTTTAAAAAGTTCTTCCATTACCATTCCTGCAAGGCAACATCTGCATCCAAATCCATCCATACTGAAACATTTTCTGTGCAGATGAGGTATTTCTCTTTCTAGTCAAGGTTAATTTCTGCACTTTATTCTTTGGCTCCTGTAACTAGAACACTATCCTTTCCATCTCCAAACATTTCTGAATTGATTGCTTTTTTTTTCTCTATATCTTCAAACTCTTTGGCCCTCTCTATTGGCTATTTAGCTATTTATCCTTTTCTGTTGTTTTGTATGACCTCTAAAAATAGTTTTCCCCAAATTTCTCCTGTAACCCCTTTCTCACCATGCTTTTTTCAGTCTGTCTAAGGGGTTGCATTTGTTTTCAAGATTTTAATGATGAGATACTTAGTTGTGCTGTGCTGTGCTTAGTCACTCAGCGTGTCCAACTCTTGGTGACCCCATGACTGTAGCCTGCCAGGCTCCTTTGCTCATGGGAATTCTCCAGGCAAGAATACTGGAGTGGGTTGCCATGTCCTCCAGGGGAGCTTCCCGACCTAGGGATCAAACCCAGGTCTCCCGCACTGCAGAAGGATTCTTTACCATCTGAGCCATGAAGGAAGCCCATGTAATTTGTTAGTCATGCCCAAATCTTAATCTATTATTATTTATTTAATTTTTTTTTTTTTGGCTATGCTGGGTCTTAGTTGCTGCATGGGCTTTTCTCTATTGCAGAGAGCAGGGGCTACTCTTTAGTTGTGGTGACTGGGTATTTCATTATGGTGGCTTCTTTTGTTGTGGCACCTGGGCTCGATAGTTTCGGTTCCTGGGCTCTAGAGCACAGGCCCAGTAGTTGTAGAGCATAGGCTTAGTTGCTCCGTGGCATGTGGTATCACGTGGGATTGAACCTTTGTCTCCTGCATTGGCAGGGAGATTCTTTACTAATTAGGGAAATCCCCACCCCGCCAAGCTAAAGTAAATCTACTTTAGTAGTATTATGTAAGAATTACTTTAGTGGGTTGGGAAGATCTCCTGGAGAAGGGAAAGGCTACCCACTCCAGTATTCTGGCCCGGAGAATTCCATGGACTGTAAAGCCCATGGGGTCACAAAGAGGTGGACAGGACTGAGCGACTTTCACTGTGAACTTGCTGCTGCTGCTAAGTCGCTTCAGTCGTGTCCGACTCTGTGTGACCCCACAGAAGGCAGCCCACCAGGTTCCCCCGTCCCTGGGATTCTCCAGGCAAGAACACTGGAGTGGGTTGCCATTTTGTTCTCCAGTGCATGAAAGTGAAAAGTTAAAGTGAAGTCACTCAGTCGTGTCCGACCCTTCGCGACCCCATGGACTGCAGCCCACCAGGCTCCTCCATCCATTGGATTTTCCAGGCAAGAGTACTGGAGTGGGGTGCCATCGCCTTCTCCGCACTATGAACTTAGACCTTTCTAAATTGTAAAAGTACAAGTGATTTCTCCAGGGTACCATTTTAGTGTGTCGCTTGAATTTGGCCTATTTTTTGACCTTCTGACCTCTTTCTTTCAACACAATGTTAAATATCTTATTAAATTCTAGAAGCTTTCTTACTTGTAGAATCATCTTAAGGAATTTTATTAGCATTTTTGATTCATGTATTATGATGTAAAAATGAGCTTTATATCTTAACTCAGTGAAAAAGTAAATTTCACCTTTGCTACTGCTGAGTAAATGTTAAGTCTTTTTCAAACAATGAGTAAAGTAGACATACTTCTGACTTTTATAATGTTATATATGGCCTAAACTAATTATGATTTTAGCAATACCAAAAACATGAGGTTAACTTTTCATTAGGTAAAGATACTGAAATTAATAGAGGTAAATAGATATAAACAGGCACACCTTAATTTTAGTGGAATTTGTAGGCACGTAAAGGAATATAGTTGGAATTAAAATGAGAAGATGAGAGGATATGAGTTAAGCTTGACTTTGAAAAGCCTGCCGACTTGCCCAAAGTCATACATTAAAATATTTCATCTTTCTTTAAAATAACAATAATTTGGGAAGTATTTTAAGAAAGAATAATTGCTATGCAATATGAAGTAGATAAGGTGTTGTAGAACCTCTCATCTTTAGACTGGACTCAATTTGCTTAACTTCCACTATGGAAAAGGAAAGTTACTAAAAATTATATCTACAGACATGTAAGGAGTTAATTAGTGTCAAGAGCTTTACCACACAGAGAGAACAATTTTCTCAATACAATTACATAGTGTACTATATGTTTTTCAAAATAGGAGGGATGGTAAGAATTAAAATGTTCCAGAGTTTGTGTTTCTTAGTCTTCTAATTCCTAACAATAGTTAGTTAATTTTAAAACATATACTTTTTTAACCTTGTTTTTTCCATGTATAATGGAAACAAACAAAACTAAATATAAATAACATTCTAAAACTATATTTGCATTTGGGGGAAGTGGGAGGTAAAGTCAAAACAGTGAAATAAACACTGACTTCATAGAAAAACTTTTGGTCCTGTCAGAGAAGACAGCATTCCTTTCTCAAAGTAAAAACAAAAGAGCATTTGGCATGACTTGAGTGGCAGGAATGTTGAGAGAGTGCTGTTAAATTGATCAAGAGTTTGAATGCTTGAAAGTGCACGTTTTAAATGTAGCAATTTTTTAAGATAAAAAATTCAGAATCCTTTTTTAAAAAACACTGTTGAAACAAAACATAAAAGGATTTTAAAAGTATAATCAGACGGTTGTTTCGTAGCCTGCTGCTGCTAAGTCGCTTCAGTCGTGTCCAACTCTGTGTGACCTCATAGACGGCAGCCCACCAGGCTCTGCCGTCCCTGGGATTCTCCAGGCAAGAACACTGGAGTGGGTTGTCATTTTCTTCTCCAATGCATGAAAGTGAAAAGTGAAAGTGAAGTCGCTCAATCGTATCTGACTCTTTGCGACCCCATGGACTGCAGCCTTCATTATTTAAATTGATGGAGAAATAGGAATTTCAGATCTCGGTTATAACAGGAGGTGATGTATTCCGATTCCACAGACTTAGTGAGGAAGTTATTGTTTGCACTAGGGGATGTTCAAAAATTATACCACATTATTTGGTGCTTGGCTACCTCAATATCTGCCAATCAAGGATCTTTGCATGTCGATGATGTGCGATCTCAGAAGAGTGTTTCTGTAAGGTCATATCTTCTGTTAAATCATAGGTTCTGATTCAGTAGAAGCAATATACACACACACACACACATTCCTCAGGAAAGACTCTCCTGCAGCAGTAGTTTCCAATGAAACTGCTGCTGCTGCTAAGTCGCTTCAGTCGTGTCCGACTCTGTGTGACCCCAGAGATGGCAGTCCACCAGGCTCCCCCGTCCCTGGGATTCTCCAGGCGAAGACACTGGAGTGGGTTGCCTTTTCCTTCTCCAATGCATGAAAGTGAAAAGTGAAAGTGAAAGTCGCTCAGTCCTGTCTGATTCCTAGAGACCCCATGGACTGCAGCCTACCAGGGTCCTCCGCCCACGGGATTTTCCAGGCAAGAGTCCTGGATTGGGGTGCCATTGCCTTCTCTGTCCAGTGAAACTAGTGATGGCTTAATTATATTCATTCACTAAGAATGTAGCTTATAAGATTTGAACACAAAGTTTTACTTTTTATATACTGTAAACTATTTAGCAATTAAAAAGTAGGACTGTGAAAAGTGCAAGTGTCAGTTGCTCAGTTGTGTCCTATGCTTTGTTTGTGACCCCCTAAACATCCTAGGTCCATGGAATTCTCCAGACAAGGATACTGGAGTGGGTAGCTGTTCCATTCTCCAAGGGATCTTCCCAACCCAGACAGGCTCTTTACCGTCTGAGCCACCAGGGAAGCCCCTGATTTAAATGAATGGGCAAATATTGTATGTGATATTGGAGGAAGAAATATGGTGACACACTCCAGTATTCCTGCCTGGGAAATCCGATGGACAGAGAAACCTGGTGGGCTACAGTCCCTGGGGTTGTAAGAGTCAGTTGCAACTTAGTGACTAAACCACCACCACCACCACCACAGGTGATATAGCACTGAGTTGACTATAAGTTTTTTTTTTTTTTAATATGCAGGAACTGGACAGGAACAAAACTTCTATAAATAGAACACAAAGTAGTATCATTTTGTTCAACACTCTTATACTTTTGCTTTAAATAGTGTCTATCACATGGTTGTACTCAACATATATATGTATAATATACGAATATATATATTTTGGAGAATGGATATGATAAATATCACGAGAATAAAAGTGTTCCAAGTGTTCAAAGGGTGGGTGGTAGTGTGCAATGTTTGTAGAAAGTTGTGTGAGTCACATTCCTGGCCATGGGTCAGTGCTGTGTTCTGTCGTGCTGAATTTAAAACCCCGTGATGCATAGTAAGCAGGATGTGAGACATTGCATTTCTTCCCTCCCACATTCATTTGTTCACTCATCACTCTATGATTTCCGGAACAGTTCCAAGGTGACAAAACTAGAACACAGAAGTAAAAAATAAGATCTTCCAGCAATGAGGTCACTACGTTTTGGAGGAGACAGGCAACTAAATAAGAACTGAAATGATTATGATAAATGCCAAATGCTCTGATAAGCTCTGAGAGAGACAGACACAAAGACAAGGAATATGTAGTATGTCAGGGTTGGGTGCATCTGATTTTGTTTCTTGACGTCTGAACTGAATCACAATGAATGGGAATTAGTCTGACTTATCAGAGTAACATTGAACCTAGGTTTAGTCCCTGTTCTTCTCTTGCCTTCTCTCACCACATAGCAAGACTGTTACACAATTTCAGATACAGTTGTCCACACACACTCCTTTTTGATTTCTTACTGGGTGAACCACAATGCAAACCACTGCATTGTATTTTTTGTAAGCTCTTTGATTGAACGTGTAAAGCCTTTATATTATAATGTATCTATCTTAATAGTAAAGAAGTACCTTGTCTTGCTAATTGATCCTGTGTATCTTTGTAAATCACATTGTAAATGCTCTTTGCTTTGGGCTTTTGCTTTGACACACAGTAGGAAGTTGACTCAATTTTCGTTTTGCTTGGCATTTCTATCAGTGTTTCTCTTTTCTCTTGTCAGGCCCACTTTAAAGTTTTCCTTTATGTTGCATATGAACTGCCTCAACAGTACAGGGCGGACTCCCATACTGACTCCTTAGACCCACCTAATTTTCATTCAAATAGTCAGTTTTCCATTAATTTTCATCAGCTCCCATATTCCCTATTCAGTGATTTATTATTTTTTTATTTTTATTTATTTTTTTAATTTTATTTTATTTTTAAACTTTACATAATTGTATTAGTTTTGCCAAATATCAAAATGAATCCACCACCGGTATACATGTGTTCCCCATCCTATTCAGTGATTTAAAATAAATATTTGGTGGTTCCTCATACTAGGGTAAACGATTATGCATTTTCAGTTTAGGCTGAGCTTCAAAGAGATGCCTAACATGCCCTCAAGAATTAGGCTGTCTGTGTTCATGTCTGCCATGTACTCACTTTGTGAGTTAAGGTCACTGAGCTCTTGGGCCTCACCTGCCTCAGCTGGGAGCTGGTGATCATAATAGTACTTACAGGAAGTTCTTGTGAGGCTTAAACACATTAATGTCTGTGAAATGCTTAAAATAGAAATTAATAACATAAGTTACTTATCTACATGTTCTAACCAGATTATTACCCTGTATTGAAATGATGGAGATGCTACTGACAATAATCGTGGCTAATATTTACAGATGGATTTGCCATGAATATTGTAAAGCTTAATCTTCAAGATCCCTCACTTTAACAGGTCTCTTAAGGGTTATGAAAATTTAGTAATATTTTCAAAAGTAATATTATAACTAGAGTCATTGAGAACATTGTCTCTTCACTACATGCCTTTCCACTCCATCACACTTCCCCTAGTAGAGTGACTGGTGGCTCAGACAGTAAAGAATCTGCCTACAATGCAGGAGATCCAGGTTCGATCCCTTGGTCAGGAAGATCCCCTGGAGAAGGACATGGCAACCCATTCCAGTGTTCTTGCCAGGAGAATTCCATGGATAGAGGAGCCTGAGGGCTACAGTCCATGGGATCACAAAGAGTCAGACATGACTGACTGACACTAAGGGGAAGCTGAGTTGGGGATATATGTCTTTGGGGTTTAGTAAGAAGTAGTTGAATGGTTCATGGTATCTTTGGTGTACAGCAAAATAATTGCTAGCTGTGCCAGTTATGAATAGCATTCAGGAATATTTGTACTGCTTATAATGCATATCTACCAGGGCATACTGACAGGGCTAGAGGTTGGACTGAAATGTAAACTCTTTTGATGACTCAGTGCCAAAAAATGTGAATAGTACAAGAAATACAGTGTGAAATGTGTGTGAAGGCAGAAGCTAGTTTGTGGACAATCTAATGGTTGTTGTTGTTCAGTCACTAAGGCATGTCCAACTCCTTGTGACCCCATGGACTGCAGCACACCAGGCTTCCATGTCCTTTACTATCTCCTGGACTTTGCTCAAATTCATGTCCACGGAGCTGGTGATGCCAACCATCTCATTTTCTGTCGGCCCCTTCTCCTGCCCTCAATCTTTCCCAGTATCAGGATCTTTTCCAATGAATCGGGCCTTTGCATTAGGTGGCTAAAGTATTGGAGCTTCAGCTTCACATTCAGTCCTTCCAATGACTATTCAGGGTTGATATTGTTTAGGATGGACTGGTTGGATCTCCTTGCAGTCCAAGGGACAGACTCTCAAGAGTCTTCTCCAACACCACAATTTGAAAGCATCAGTTCTTTGGCACTCAGCATTCTTTATGGTCCAACTCTCACATCTGTACACAACTACCAGAAAAACCATAGCTTTGGCTATATGGACTTTGTTGGCAAAGAGATATCTCTGCTTTTTAATACACTATCTTGATTTAATCATAGCTTTTCTTCCAAAGAGCAAGCATCTTTTAATTTCATGGCTGCAGTCACCATCCGCATAGATTTTGGAGCTGAGAAAATGAAATCTAACACCGTTTCCACTTTTTCCCCCTCTACTTGCCACAAAGTCATAGGATTGGTTGCTATGATCTTCATTTTTTTAATGTTTAGTTTCAAGTCATAGAGTATATAAATTATATGGGGAAATTTTGTGTCTTTTGTTAAATCTATCAATAATAACATGTTTTAATCAATTATATACTTAAGCAATTATATATTTAATCAATTATATTATTTTATCAATAATTATGTAATAAATTATATTTTTAATCTTTATAGAAATACTGCAAATCATTTTTATAAAATTGAATTTATAATTTTTATTATTTTTCAATGTAATTTTTCAAATTATATAAACATAATACCTTAATTTATATCTCTGATCCCTATTTAAGCACCACCCAAGCAATCATTTATTTCTTAGTTCATTGGTTATCAGCCTTCAAAATACATTGAAATCATCCAGGGGGCTTTAAAAATTCAATACCCAGGCAATAACTCAGACCAATTAAATCATAATTTCTGTTGGTAGGAACAGTATATTAGTAATTTTTAAGGGTTAATCCAATGTTCAGGGAGGTTTGAGAACCAATTGCATGGTTAAAAATTTTGGTATTTGATTTAGGGTAAAACAGAGAGCAGTTCCCTGAGGGAGAAGATAGCACTCAGTGTAAAACCAACAACAACAAGAACAAAACTATGCAGAGTATAGGGATCTCTAGGAGGAAACCTCTCACTCACTCTGTAATAGCTAGTGTAGTAAGTAGGGCGGAGATGTGAATTCTGGCCCTGTCATTTTTGCCAGTTGCGTGAGCTCAATGAGACCATTAAATTCTGTGCGATCTCAAGATCCGTATCTATAATCTGCATGTAGTAGGTACCCTATCGTTGTTGTCAAATTAAAGATAACAAATGTAAAGTAACTGTTGATTAAAATTAACACAATGTCAGTATTGTTATTAATTATAAGGACCTAGCACATGGTGGTTGCTTCAAGACAGTTGTCACTCTTATCTGCATACAATTGTGTACTACTCTCCAGTGATGGGATTTGCTGACCTCTCCAAGGCCAGGCCACTTTTGTCTTGTTAATTGCTAGGGTCACAGATCCTAATAAATAGCCTGGTATGGTCTATGGCTTGAAAATATTAAATGGCAGACATAGAAAGACAAATATAGCCTGATATCACTTACATGTGGAAACTAAAACATATAGCAAACTAGTGAACATAACAAAAAAGAACAAACTCACAGATATAGAAAATAAACTAGTGGTTATCAGTGGGGAGTGAAGGGGAAAGAGTTAGAAAGGGGTAGGGGTTTAAGAGATACAAACTATACTATAAAATAAGCTACAAGGATATATAGTGCAAGGAATATAGTTAATACTTTTATAGTAACTATAAAAGGAATATAACCTTTAAAAAGGGCTTCCCAGGTGGTGCTAGTGGTGAAAAAAACAAAAACAAAAACAACTCTCCTGCCAATGCAAGTAGACATAAGAGAACAGGGTTCGATCCCTGGGTCAGGAAGGTCCCCTGGATAAGGGTACAGCAACCTATTCCAGTATTCTTGCCTGGAGAATCCCATGGACAGAAAATCATGGCAGGCTTCAGTCCATAGGGTCAAAAGAGGTTAACATGACTGAAGTAACTTAACATACATGCATGCAACCTTTAAAAATTGTGAATCATTATGTTGAACACCCAAAACATAATATTGTACAACTATAAATCAGTAAAAACGAAGTAAAAATTTATTAAATGGGTGAGTAAATTCATGTGCCTCTCATGGGTCTAAAATAGAAGAATACCACCAGGTTATATGTTTCTTTTGTGTTCTCCTACAACCTATTCTTTCTCTTGAACAGAACATTACTAGCAATAATAGCTTGCTCTGTGTTAGGTACTGTTATAAGGACTTTAGACAGTTGTTGAGCTGAAATTTTAATTTATATGAGTAAATTTATCTAAGTAAATATAAGTGATGTCATCTGGTCCCATCACTTCATGGCAAATAGATGGCAACAATGGAAACTGTGAGACACTTTATTTTTTGGGCTCCAAAATCACTGAAGATGGAGATTGCAGCCATGAAATTAAAAGACACTTGCTCCTTGGAAGAAAAGTTATGACTAACCTAGACAGCATATTTAAAAGCAGAGACATTACTTTGCCAACAAAAGTCCATCTAGTCAAAGCTATGGTTTTACCAGTAGTCATGTATGGATGTGAGAGTTGGACTATAAAGAAAGCTGAGTGCCAAAGAATTGATGCTTATGAACTGTAGTGTTGGAGAAGACTCTTGAGAATCCCTTGGACTGCAAGGAGATCCAACCAGTCCATCCTAAAGGAAATCAACCCTGAATATTCATTGGAAGGACAGATGCTGAAGCTGAAGCTCCAATACTTTGGTCACCTGATGCAAAGAACTGACTCGTTGGAACAGACCCTGATTCTGGGAAAGACTGAAGATGGGAGGAGAAGGGGACGACAGAGGATGAGATAGTTGGATGGCATCACCAACTCAATGGACATGAGCTTGAATAAGCTCTGGGAGCTGGTGATGGACAAGGAACCCTGGTGTGCTGCAGTCCATGGGGTCACAAAGAGTCGGACATGACTGAGCGACTGAACTGAACTGAAGTAAATTTGAAAACAAATTCTCTTGTTAACCTTCCTGTTGCAATCATCACTCCTTTTGTGTAAAAGCAGCCATTTGTATGAACTACTTGAAGTTCTTGAACCAATTGTTAATTTCTTTATTCAATGTTCCAAGCAATTCTTATCCTCTAGGCTTCTTGGGGACTAGTTGTAACTCTGAGGGGAAAGAATATGTTGTTTGAAGAGATATAATCATCATATTTTCTTTGGTTGGAAAAATAATTTTTACTTTGCAAAAATGAACTTATTAATTTTTCTTTGGCTTAGACAAAAACATGTGAACCCAAATCAATGCAGCTAGTACTTCTGTTATGCTCAGATATTCTACTGCTGGAAGCAATGATAAATGTAAACTTTTCCTCTGTATTATTATGTCACAGTTCATTAGAGAGTTAACAGTCATATTTAAGAGCCTTTACATTGGAACCTTAGGTTTTACTCATTAAAAATTGCTCATTACTTGTAAGGTATTCACTAAATAAAAGCTTTCCGAATCTGATTTTCTACTAAAAAGTAGTGATGGGAAGGTGTATGCCATAGGTTATGCAATTCCATTCCATTTCCTTTAATGCTTCTCAGGAGATAAAATACAAGTCAAGATAAAATCTCTCTCTACAACCACAGAACTCAAGAAAACACCAGATGTATCTCTTTATAATGAGAAAAACCTCTTCCAAGTCTGAAGTTATTTTCAGATGGATAAGTAAAATGATTGATTGCCCTTTATATTGCATTAATCAGTATTCTCTTTCCATTACTCTATTTGTAATAGTTTGTAACTGAGTTATAAGTCTATCTTACCTTTATTAGTTTTGGGGTGTATGAATATAGGCAAATGAAAAGATTATAGAATCACAAAGAAACAGTTTCAAGTATCTCAGCAGAACACAATTAGAGTTCCAGGAAATATTAAGGAAATTATTGCTCATTCCTAATAACATAAATATGTTTGTTTAAGATGGATGGTAGATGGTTTTGGTGATGAGCCACTGGCCTTTCTAAGTTATAGAAATAAAATGTCAGTCTTTCTCCTTCCAACAGCAGATGTTTCTCTGCTAATATTGAAATAAACATTTCCTTTGGAAACATCTGTCGGAGTAACATGTCTATAATTGAAATAAACATTGAGGATATTAAAATGTGCCAATTAAAAAATCCACCCATTTACTGGAAAATACACTATTAAAAAAAAAAACAGACTTCGAGGTGAATTTCCACTATAAATCTCAGTTAATAATATATACCATAACGTGTGTAGAATATAGTACCACACTGTAGGCACAAGCTACTTTTATGATATTTAACTTAAAATGTGGAATATATCTATTTATGGATTGTATTGGTGTGCCTTGCCAAACAATATGGCTAGCCTCTTATTTTGCATAGTTTTGATTTAATCCAACAAAGAACTATACCATTATCTATGAAAAAAGCATAGGAGAGGTTTTTAATAATCCAGAAAGTAGGATTTAGAGTCCTCTTGTGCAGATCTAACATGAAGATATATCTCCATAGAGGCTCAAATTAGAAAAAAAAAAAAGTTTTATTTCTGAAAAACCCTTAATGTTTTCCTACAAGTTGCATTAAAGGATGAACAAAACTAAAGAAAATAACTTGGATCTCTTCTACCAGTTCAATGTGTTGATCTCATTTATCCTATTGGCAGAAATACTTAGTTAATATAATTCCTGTTTACAAAAGGAAAAAGGCAAAATGGTTATCTGAGAAGGCCTTGCAAATAGCTGAGAAAAAAAGAGAAGTGAAGGCAAAGGAGAAAAGGAAAGACCCACCAAACTGAATGCTGAATTCCAAAGAATATCAAGGAGAGATAAGAAATCCTTCCTAAGAGAACAATGCAAAGAAATAGAGGGAAAAAAATAGAATGGAAAAGACTAGAAACCCCTTTAAGAAAATTGGAGATACCAAGGGAACATTTCATGCAAAGATGGGCACAATAAAGGACAGAAACGGTATGGACCTAACAGAAGCAGAAGATATTAAGAAGAGGTGGCAAGAATACCCAGAAGAACTATACAGAAAAGATCTTCATGACCTGGATAACTTCAGTGTTGTGATCACTCACCTAGAGCCAGACATCCTGGAATGCAAAGTCAAGTGGGCCTTAGGAACAAAGCTAGTGGACGTGATGGAATTCCAGCTGAGCTAATTCAGATCTTAAACGATGATGCTATGAAAGTGCTGCACTCAATATACCAGCAAATTTGGAAAACTCAGGAGTGTCCACAGGACTGGAAAAGGTCAGTTTTTAATTCCAGTACCAAAGAAGGGCAATGCCAAAGAGTGTTCAAACTACTCTACAAATGCACTCATTTCACATGCTAGCAAGGAAATCCTAAAAATTCTCCAAGCTAGGATTCAACAGTACATGAACTGAGAAATTCCAGATGTTCAAGCTGGATTTAGAAAAGGCAGAGGAACCAGAAATCAAATTGCCAACATCCGTTGGATCATTGAAAAAGCAAAGGAATTCCAAAAAAACATCTGCTTCAGTGACTATGCTAAAGCCTTTGACTGTGTAGATCACAACAAACTGTGGAAAATTCTTGAAGAGATGGGAATACCAGACCACCTGAACTGCCTCCTGAGAAATCCGTATTCAGGTGAAGAAGCAACAGTTAGAACCAGACATGGAACAACGAACTGGTTCCAAATTCGGAAAGGAGTACATCAAGGCTGTATACTGTCACCCTGCTTATTTAACTTATATGCAGAATACATCGTGCGAAATGCCAGGCTGGATGAATAACTAGCTGGAATCAAGATTGCCAGGATAAATATCAATAACCTCAGATATGCAGATGACACCACCCTTATGGCAGAAAACAAAGAGGAACTAAAGAGCATCTTGATGAAGGTGAAAGAGGAGAGTGAAAAAGCTGAATTAAAACTCAACATTCAGAGAACTAAGATCATGGTATCTGGTCTCATCACCTTATGGCAAATAGGTGGGAAAACAATGGAAACATTGACAGACTTTATTTTCTTGGGCTCCAAAATCACTACAGACATGACTGCAGCCATGGACTTAAAAGATGCTTGTTCCTTGGAAGACAGTGTATTAAAAAGCAGAGACATTACTTTGCCAACAAAGGTCCACCTAGTCAAAGCTATGATTTTTCCAGTAGACATGTATGGATGTGAGAGTTGGACTGTAAAGAAGGCTGAGTGCCAAAGAACTGATACTTTCAGACTGTGGTGCTGGAGAACACTCTTGAGAGTCCCTTAGACAGCAAGGAGATCCAACCAGTCAGTCCTAAAGGAAATCAATCCTGAATATTCATCGGAAAGACTGATGTTGAAGCTGAAGCCCCAATACTTTCGCCACCTGATGTGAAGTGCAGACTCACTGAAAAAGTCCCTGGTGCTGGGAAAGATTGAAGGCTAGAGACGGGGATGACAGATAATGAGATGGCTGGATGGCATCATTGCTCGATGGACATGAGTTTGAGGAAACTCTGGGATGTAGTGAAGGACAGGGAAGCCTGGTGTGCTGCAGTTCATGGGTATGCAAATAGCTGGACATGATTGAATGATTGAAAAACCACAACAACAATTTACAAAAACTAGTTTAATATTGTGAAGGTGGTGTGCTTAGTCACTCGGTTGTGTCCAACTCTTTGTGACCCCATGGACTGTGGCCCGCCAGCTCTGCTGTCCATGGGGATTCTCCAGGCAAGAAAACTGAAGTGGGTTGCCATTTCTTTTTCCAAGGGAACTTCCCAACCCAGAGATTGAACCTAGGTCTTCTGCATTGCAGGCAGATTCTTTACCATCTGAGCCACCAGGGAATCCCAATATACTTTATACTGTGCTGTTAAGTTGCTTCAGTCATGTCCAACTCTGTGCAACCCCATAGATGGCAGCCCACCAAGCTCCCCCCGTCCCTGGGATTCTCAAGGCAAGAACACTGGAGTGGGTTGCCATTTCCTTCTCCAATGCATGAAAGTGAAAAGTGAAAGTGAAGTCGCTCAGTCTTGTCTGACTCTCAGCAACCCCATGGACTGCAGCCCACCAGGCTCCTCCATCCATGGGATTTTTATACTAATATACTTTAAAATTTTTATTTACTCTTTCCATATATATTCCAAAGTAATATAAGATGCTGTGAAATTGCTTGTGTGAATTTGTAACCAAAAAGTATTATTTACATTCTTTGATTGGCTCGTTTATTTTTCTGTAATTGAGCTGCAGGAGCTCCATGTATATTTTGAGATTAATTCTTTGTCAGTTGCTTCGTTTGCTATTATTTTCTCCCATTCTCAAGGCTGTCTTTTCACCTTGCTTATAGCTTTCTTCGTTGTGCAGAAGCTTTTAAGATTAATTAGGTCCCATTTGTTTATTTTTGCTTTTATTTCCATTACTCTGGGATGTGGGTCATAGAGGATCCTGCTGTGATTTATGTCAGAGAGTGTTTTGCCTATGTTTTCCTGTATGAGTTTTATAGTTTCTGGTCTTATATTTAGATCTTTAATCCATTTTCTCCAAAGAAGGCATGCAGATAGCTAACAAACCCATGAAAAGATGCTCAACATCACTCACTGTCAGAGAAATGCAAATCAAAACCACAATGAGGTACCATTTCACACCAGTCAGAATGGCTGCTATCAAAAAGTCTACAAACAATATATGCTAGAGAGGGTGTGGAGAAAAGGGAACACTCTTACACTGTTGATGGGAATGCAAACTAGTACAGCCACTATGGAGAACAGTGTGGAGATTTTTAAAAAAAACTGGAAATAGAACTGCCATATGACCCAGCAATCCCACTGCTGGGCATACACACTGAGGAAACCAGAATTGAAAGAGACATGTGTACCCCAATGTTCATCACAGCACTGTTTACAATAGCCAGGACATGGAAGCAACCTAGATGTCCATCGGCAGATGAATGGATAAGAAAGCTGTGGTACATATACACAATGGAGTATTACTCAGCCATTAAAAAGAATACATTTGAATCAGTTCTGATGAGGTGGATGAAACTGGAGCCTATTGTACAGAGTGAAGTAAGTCAGAAAGAAAAACACCAATACAGTATATCAACACATATGTATGGAATTTAGAAAGATGGTAACAATAACCCTATATGCAAGATAGACTCAAATGTAAAGAACAGACTTTTGGACTCTGTGGGAGAAGATGAGGGTGGGATGATTTGAGAGGATAACATTGAAACATGTATCTTACCATATGTGAAACAGATCGCCAGTCCAGGTTCAATGCATGAGACAGGGTGCTCAGGGCTGGATCACTAGGATGACCCTGAGGGATGGGATGGGGAGGGAGGTGGGAGGGGAGTTCAGGATGGGGAACACATGTCCACCCATGCCTGATTCATGTCAATGTATGGCAAAACCACTACAATATTGTAAAGTAATTAGCCTCCAATTAAAATAAATAAATTAAAAAAAAAAAGAAAAGCAAAAAAACCCCCAAAAGTATTGTTTACAAAAGGATTTTTCTCCTCTTCAGGTAAAAAAAAAAAAAAAAAACTGATTTTCATATTCCACTAGTCCTATTGGAAAAAGCCATGATGTTAATTGGACCTTTCACTCTTTTACTATTAGTTTTTTGCTTTCTTATTTAGCTATAATATTTATGTCTTCTGGGTTTTTCTTTACAGTTACTATAAGTTTTTTCTACCTTAGATGCAAAAGTCACCTGTTTGAAATTATAATCTTCAAACATCGCTTAGGTTCAATATTCATTGATTTTTCATGTACACATACTTTTTCATGTGCACATAGTTTTTCAAAATATCCACTTATCATCAAGTTTTCATGGTCACTTCCATTCTGCTGCTCTGGTTCACATCACAATTCCTCACCTCTTAACCAAGCAAAATATGGCAGAGATTATGTGTATTCAGCTTTTACTCCTAGACGTACAAGTAGACTATATATTCCAGCCTCCTTACAGTTTTACACAGTGGAATGTGGACAAAGGTGATTCCTGTATGTCACTTCAATACCCAGCTTCCAGAAATCTTTCTTACAAAATATTTGACCTTCCTTATCTTTATTCAGCAAATGAATGGAGATACTGAACACGGTATGAGCAACAAAATGTAAAGTACTTGCCCGTGAATGATTACTTGAAATGCTTGCCAACAGGAATATCTGCATTGGAGCAAGGGATGCATGTACTATAGAAAGCTGCTAAGACTTTCAGATTAGTTATTACAGCTACTGACATCATTTATTAGGGACATACAGGTAAGATAATTGCAAATTATCTCCTCAATCTTCATCTGTATAATGTATCTAAAGCCTCAAAATAGAATCTTAATATTCTACTCATACCAGTTCTTCTTTGTAACATTTCTGTTATCAACATCATTCTCGAAGTTAATTGTCTAAAAGAACAATATGATGTAATCTTTCTAGTTTGGGATTTTGGTGAGATTGAGAACAGGGGTATTTCAAAATCTGACCATAGGAGAAGTAACTTTTTTAAAGGTATTTGATACATTCAATTGTTACATTGCATGTAGTAGATACGATTTGGCAGCAAAATCAAATCCTTTATTATTAACATATTTATAATATATCACTTTAGAATTTGGAAAGGCACTGGCTCAAGCTGTAGCATGCTATTCTCTGCTCCAGCATGAACTGAAACATTTGAAATTATTATATTAGTTCCTGCTCATCAGAATTCATTAGAATAATTTATTAGTTTTATCATGAAAAGTATCCAGATATTCATTTCCTGGATTCATGGCAGTGATCACTCATATGGATACTATTGTGTAGTAAGATATGTAAGAAAAGCCTCCAACCACAGATGAGTCATGCCATCTCTACACATGTAGAAGATATACATAATTCTTTCTCTCTCTCAAAAGTAATCAAAGGAATAGCTCCAGACAACCTTATTACAAAGGACTGGTAAGTTTCTACCACTGGCAGGGCTGGCAGCTGGGCTGTAGTTGTTAGAATGCCAAATCCCAGACATGGCATGATTGAATCCAGTGTCTAATCATTTTGTTATAGTAAATTCACAAAGCAGTCTGATTACAGCCTGCCCTGTCTTCATGGTGGTACACATGTTATACATTTGCTATGAAATTGCTAGTGTGAATTAGTAACCAAAAAGTATTGTTTACAAAAGGATTTTTTCCTCTTCAGTTTTTTTTTTTGTTTTTTTAAAGCTGACTTACCTATTCCACTAGTCCTATTGGAAAAAGCCATGATGTTAATTGGATCTTTCACTATTTTGCTATTAGTTTTTTGCTTTCCTATCTAGCTATAATACTTATATTTTCTGGGTTTTTCTTTACAGTTGCTATAAATTTTTTCTACCTTAGATGCAAAAATCAGCTATTTGAAATTATAATCTTCAAATACCATTTAGGACAAATATTCATTAATTTTTTTAAAAACAAATATTAGAGTTGTTTAATATGTACATGTTAACAAGATTGTGAAAATAGGTTCTGTGACTTTAGGCTATGATGGAAGAAATATTTAGAGCTACAAGTTATTTTAATATCTTGCCACGAAGATATATAGAAACATTTTAAGAAAGTATATTAAATAATTTTGTTTCTGCATACTCTATTGAGCAAGAGAACACATTTATTAAACTCTCTTGACAATATGTAATACATTAAATAAACCCTTAAAGCTTGGCTGTGAATCTACAGGGTTTTCTAAGTACTTTTCTGCTATGAACAATAGTATATATGGTACAAATATTCTCTTCTGGTCCTTTTGTACATAAAAACCAGCACAGGTAAAATTTGACTATTTTTCCTTTGAGGCAATTTTCCTTCCCTATTTTTGTCTTTGTATTAAAATATTACCAACCCTCATTAATTGGTGGAAAATCTCTGAATTTTTGCAGCTCACTGAAAGGTGATCATGGAAAGAAAAATCTGGGGTCCTATTGATCTAGTAATTTTATCTAGCTACCCAGACACCCATTTGTGAACAGAGTCACACATCTGAACAGATGTCAACAAATATTTTGGGGGGGCTTACCTGAAATCCTGACTTTTAGTTTCTTGGTGACCATTTGCTTTTATACCAAAAAATTCAGGATCTTCTTAATTACCTGCAAACACTTTCCCTCCTTTCCTCCTATGAACTGTGTAGTCTTCAGAAGTATTCTCTCTCATATCATGAATTCCTCCCCAATTTTTCTCACTAATCTTGTCTTTCCCCTCAGCACAAGCATGATACATCTTTCTACTTGGACAGACAAATTTAATGTGCCAAAAATGACCTCAGTATCCCTCTCTAAGCCTGCTGCTGTCATACTGGTTCCCACCACAATAAAAGGCACTACCAATTTTGCAGTTTTTCAGCTCCTAAACCTACAAGTAATCCTTGTATCCTAGTTCTATCACACTTCCCATTCAATTCACCCATAAATTCTATTAAAGTACATCTATAATCTGATTATCCCTTTTATCTTATCTGCTACCACTCTCATCCAAATTACCATCTACTCTTGTTTTGACCTCAACTCTAGACTTCTGAGTGGTTTTTACCTTTATTCTACTCTTGCCCCACTTATAGCTTCTTTACACAGCAGTTGAGCAAATCATGTCAATTTTCCCATTGAAAAATTTCCAATGATTTCACACAAAATTTGGAATACAATCTGGCATCCTTGTGATGTCCTCACAGATTCAGCCCTTTCCTCTACTTCTTTCGCCTACCTTCCATTCTGTTCACTATGCTGCAGCCACGCTAGCCTTCTTGCTAATTTTTGAAATGTTCAAGTTCAGCCTGAGGTATTTGCATTTTTCTGTTCCTTTTGCCAGAATCTATTGTCCCCAAGTTGATGTCTACTCCCCAAATTTTATTCATTTTCTTGTTTTAATATTCTTCTTTTTTGCTCATCCATCATTCAGTTTCAGTCATTACTCATCCCTTACAGTTTCCTTGTCTTTATCACTCTTACAGTGCCCTAAAATTATAATAAAATATTTAATTTTTTCTTTCTTCCCTTTGAATAATTCAGAACCTGAATCCCCAGAATATGCTATTTTGTCATAATGATTATTTTAAATTAAAGGCACTTAGAAACAGCAGGTACAGGAAAGGGACTCTGACCCTCTTTTCCTCTTCCTGAAAGTCAGAGATAAAACTCCCATGTGAAAGGTACCCTTCCTGTACCACAAAAAAGGAAGACGTTGTTACATCACCAGAGATGGGGAATTGAGGCTGAAAAATCTGTGCAAAGCAGCCTTGTTAAATTAACCCTCACTTCCTGATCACTTGTCAACAGTTTGTTATTGCAGCCCCAAATCCTTTATCAGTTCTTCACAAATGTCTTTTCTTTGTCTAAAGGGTATAAAAGCTTTTCATTCTGGTCACTTCTTCGGGTTTTCATTCTCACATAAAGGCTTCCACCTATATGTAAAACTTTGTGTAAACTTGTATGCTTTTTCTCCTGTTAATCTGTTTTACTTCAGTTTAATTCTTAGGCCTAGCCAGGGACTCAAAGAGGGCAAATGAGACTTCTTACACATACTAGAATTTAACTTTATGAAGTATAAGGTCCCTGTCTTCTGCGAGACAGCAATAGAGACACAGATCTATAGAACAGTCTTTTGGACTCTGGGAGAGGGAGAGGGTGGGATGATTTGGGAGAATGGCATTGAAACATGTATAATATCATATATGAACCGAATCGCCAGTCCAGGTTTGATACATGATACTGGATGCTTGGGGCTGGTGCACTGGGATGACTCAGAGGGATGGTACGGGGATGGAGGTGGGAGAGGGGTTCAGGATTGGGAACATGTGTACACCTGTGGCGGATTCATGTTGATGTATGGCAAAACCAATACAATATTGTAAAGTAATTAGCCTCCAATTAAAATAAATAAATTTATATTAAAAAAAAGTTTCAAGAAACATTTGCTGAATAAACATATGACTAATTCAAACCATAAATAAAATTTTATATCTTTCCATCATAACCAGTTGATAAGAATCCTTTTACTTATTCTAAGTACAATTTCTCCTTCTACCTCTGTGAACCATTTGAATAAACATCAGGAAAGGAACTATAGTACATTAGGTCTAGGTTTTTTTTTTTTTCCCCTACTGTTTCTCTCTTAATTAACCATGTTGATTTATTTCTAGACACTCTCCTGACTCAGCAGCAAAGTAGCTTTCTTACATGGAGAGTTACTTTGTTGGACATCATCTACAGCAGTAATTCTTACACTGCAGCATGAATCAGAATCACCTAAAGAGCTTATGAAAACAAAAATGGCAGGACCTCAACCCCAGGATTTCTAATTTAGCAGGTCTAGAGTGTGCTTAGAAATCTTGCATTTCTCACTTGCCTTCAGATATTACTGATTCTGCTAGTCTGGAGCACAGTTTGAGAACTACATGTCTACAGAACGTCTGGATGATGGCCAGCTCCTTTTGTCTTGACTTTCTTTCAGAGGGACCTTGGGAGAGAGAACCTTGTGTAAACTTTGCAGTTTTATATACAGCAAGTTAACGAGTGGGACCCACAGCCCTCCTAGCTGTGTATACTAGTTGGGGATGTGAGCAGTTGTCAGAAAACGTGTCCTGAAGAGTTTTCTGAGCAGTGTTGCAAACTTAAAATTTGAAAAAATAAGAAAAGAGCAGCAATAATAAAAGAGGTAGGGACAGAGACAAAGATACAATAGGGAGAAGGACTGGAAGGTGGAAGAAGGGGGAGGGAATTTGAAACAACTGGAATGCTGACATATGTAGAAATTCTAAAACCATACAGAATGCCTGAAGGAAGCAGCTGAAGCTGGTTTGGAAAAGTTGGAGTTTACAGTGAATTTTGTATGGTATTTATGGATTCAGATTTAGAAAGATTTGCAGTTGATTCTTGAACAATGACAGTGTTAGGGGCATTGACTGCCCCCTACCACCACCTCATGTGCAGTCAAATATCCACATATAACTTTACAGTAAGCCTTCTATATCTTTGCTTCTGCATTTGCTGATTCAACCAGCCCTGGACTAGGTAGTACTATAGTATGCATTTAGTGAAAAATCTCACATAAAAGTGGATCTGTGCAGTTCAAATCAGTGTTGTTTAAGGATCAACAGTATTGGGGGGCATGAGGGAGACCTAAAGAAATGGACACAAAGCAAAGATCTTCCATCTCCATTATGTTTAGAGGTCTTTATATAAGTTTACATATATTTAATGCTTGCTACATATATTTACTATTTGTTACACTGCTAAGTATTTTATATGTTAACAACCTGATTTAACTTGTCTGTTTGAAATAATGCCTCTCCCACCTCAGATTTATTATTCTAATCCCAGGGTGGTATTAATAGCAACATTGAAAGATGAGGAAATCAACTTATTAGTCAACAAATAGGGTGGCAAAAATATAATTCTGCATCTCTAGATGTTTTAGCATTCTTGACAGTACTGTGGAGGTAGTTGTCTGCTCTTTCTTTGTTATCTGCCTTTTTCTTTGTCACTTTTATTTGTATTCTCCTTATATAATCTAATTCATATGAAACAATTAGTGAAGAGGTATATATTTAAGAACATAATTTTTCTTTGCTAAAAATATGACTTAATTTTGACTATGTGTGTGATTGTGTGTGTTAAGACATTTCATCTTTAGAAATTCCTGAGTTTAATGAAATTATATTGGGCAATAAATCATTTTTAATATTAAAATTTTTTGGTTATGGCAATAAAATCAGTTATAGTATAAGCCATTTTAAGTGACTCCTGATTTATGTCAAATGTTACTGATTTTTTTGACTTGATGAAAATATTTTAAATTTTGCAGAAGCTTTTCCAACCAGAACTATCTGAGTGCTACAGCTTGCCTCTCATATGTCAAAGCTCTTATAGCTATATATATAATAACAGGTTTATTGGAGAGTCTGAGCTTTGTAGGGTAAACACTTGAAAAGGATTTATATTTTTTCTAATCATTGCCCCCAACTGTGCTATGTCAAATCTTCCTTCTCTGATGGTAGCAAATCTCTTAATGATGTCTTGGGCAAATTCTAGAACTTCTCTCAACTTTAAGTTATTAAAAAGCCTACTCTAGTTTACAACTCTAATCTCATATCCTCCCCCCATCACAATTCAGACCTGGTTTGGGGCCAAAGGACTTGGAGCGGGGGGGAAGTGCAGTGGTCTGCTCTCATTTCCTTATTATCACCAGGAGTCACATGGAAGGTGATAGTGTATCGCTCTAGGCCACCTCCTCAACTTCTATCTTATGCTTTTATATTTTTAGCTGCTCTAGGAAGAGAGATAGAGGAGAGGGACAAGTTTCTTGCAGGAACAGTACTCTTTACTCTTTATTTTCAAATACCTTACTTTCCTGGTTAAGGCCAATAGATCATCAAACTCCTGGAGGAGAGATGTCAAATTATTGGCTTTCTAATGAAGTACATGGATAAGTTCTTTGGAGGGAACATCCCCACTGTAAATTTCCCTCATTTATTATTATTTATATGTACTTAACACCTAAATAGCTCAATCTGTCTTATATCCTCTTATACATGTTTGATAAATATTAAATAATTTAGCTATCTGGAGAAACTGAACCACAGTGAAACTGAGCAACTTTGCAGGACCATGTATTTAAAATAGTAATTGACAAACTTGGGATTTGAACCCAGGCAGCCTGGCTCCAGTGCTGTTATTGTTTAGTCTCTACGTCCTGTCTGACTCTTGTGCGACCCCTAGACTGTAGCTGCCAGGTTCCTACTATCCATGGGATTTCTCAGGCAAGAATACTAAAGTGGGTTGCCATTTCCTTCCCAGGGGGTCTTTCCAACCCAGGGATCAAACTCAAGTCTCCTGTTTGGCAGATGGGTTCTTTACCACTGAGCCTCCAGGGAACCGCACCACCCCCTGCCCCCACAATGCTCTTAACTACTGTGTTAAGCTGCCTTCATGTGGTTGTCTCTGACTTGAGACAACAATTTATAGTAAACTGGTAATAATGGTCTGGAGCCAAAGGTTTTTTAAAGATATGATTATAGATTTTGGAGTCATCAATGTTTTTTTTGAGTTATGAGAGTAGATAAGATCTCTGAAGGGGAGGACCCAATTGGTGAAAACAATAATATTTAAAAACATGAAAGATCCCAGGGAAGAAGACTTTAAAGGGCCAGGTAG
>NW_011495084.1:4687422-4687814 GCF_000754665.1 Bison bison bison
TTTCCTGGTTAAGGCCAATAGATCATCAAACTCCTGGAGGAGAGATGTCAAATTATTGGCTTTCTAATGAAGTACATGGATAAGTTCCTTGGAGGGAACATCCCCATTGTAAATTTCCCTCATTTATTATTATTTATATGTACTTAACACCTAAATAGCTCAATCTGTCTTATATCCTCTTATACATGTTTGATAAATATTAAATAATTGAGCTATCTGGAGAAACTGAACCACAGTGAAACTGAGCAACTTTGCAGGACCATATATTTAATAACCCGGTGTACGAGACAGCAAAAGAGACACTGATGTATAGAACAGTCTTATGGACTCTGTGGGAGAAGGAGAGGGTGGGAAGATTTGGGAGAATGGCAATGAAACATGTAAAATATCAT
>NW_011495084.1:4687914-4704566 GCF_000754665.1 Bison bison bison
AAACATGAAAGATCCCAGGGAAGAAGACTTTAAAGGGCCAGGTAGACGTGAAGATTTATTATCTACAGTACAAACCAGTAGTTGGATGTCCATTCCAGTGTTGCTCTCTAAGTGGCTGTTTCTCACTTATTCAAAGAAGCTAAAATCTTGTATGGGAGGGTATTGGAAAAGACATGACTCTGATTGCCTAACCCTAAGCAAAGCAAAACCTTGGAGTTTAAAAACCTACCTCCACAAAAGTTGCTTATGGAAGGTGAGTCAGGGAAGAATGACTGAAGTCATTTAATCAATAATACACCTAGGAAATATCTTTGGAATTCATTTTTTCTTCTCACCACTTATTCAGTTTATTCACTTTAGTTTTATTTATATATTGGCATCTTGTACCTGATGCTAAGAGCTGACTCATTTGAAAAGACCCTGATGCTGGGAAAGATTGAGGGCAGGCGGAGAAGGGGATGACAGAGGAGATGGTTGATGGCATCACTGACTCAATGGACATGAGTTGGAGTAAACTCTGGGAGTTGGTGATGGACAGGGAGGCCTAGTGTGCTGCAGTCCATGGGGTCGCAAAGAGTCAGACATGACAGTGATTGAACTGACCTGAACTGGCATGTTGTAACTATAACTATCTGCCTGACCTGAGTCTGCTTTGAACCCTGAAGTCACTCAAGCCAAAGATTGGAGGGTTTTAAATGGAAATGAACAGCTGCAAAATGTTCAAATATGTCCAGTGGATCCAGGATTAGGAAATGAGATTCTGTAATTAGGTCATTATGGCTTAGCAAGATCAAATTAGGGTCATTTATTTCACAGCTATACTGCATGCCTTTGTTAAAATTTTACATTTCCATATTTGATTCATTTTGCGTTTTTTTTTCCTAATGTATGACATGAAATACAGTTCCAAATTTATTTGTGTATTAATGTTTCCCCAGTTTTCCCCAAACCTTTTATAGAATGAGCTATTTTTTTTCTTTCCTAACTTTAGATACAAACATTTTCACATATTATATTATTATGTACATGTTTGTATGTATATTTCTGTATGTTTTCTTCTATTCCAATAGTCTACTAATGTACTATCTTGTTTTATTTATGAAAGCTTTATATTTTATTTTAATGGGCTAATGGCCTCCATTGACCTTGTTTTTATTAAAGAATTTTCCTGGTTATTCACATTTATTTTCCATCTGAGCTTTGAGACAGCGTGTTTAGTTAAAAGCATTTTTTTTAATTGACATCACATTACATTATAAATTGTTTGAATCTTCTTTCTTCATGAGTATTTTACAGTTTCTAGTCAAAAACAATATTTATTCATTTCTGGTTAAGTTTATTTATAGGTACTGTACCTTTTTTGTATTCTTACAAGTGGGATCTTTTCTTCTACTATAAATTTATCTTTTTACTTTACTGGTTGCTGTTAGTAGTGTTTAATTAAATTGCTGATGTTTTTATGGATTAATAACTGTCCAATATGGCTCAAACTATTTTATTTGAATGCTTATTTATGAATATTCTGTTTTATGCCATACTATGTTGAGTGATTTTATTTCCTTCAGAATAATTTTTGTTGATTCACCTCTATTTTACAGGTATTTAAACATATCATCTGTAAAGAGGCCACTTTATTTCTTTTTTTTTTATTTCTAAATCTTATATCTAGTTTATCTTTTATCAAAATATTTTCACAAGTAGCTAAAGTGTTAGATACTAATGTGACAGAGGACAGCCTTATCTTGTCCTTGACTTTGCTAGGGCAAATATTTATTGCTTCTCTATTAAGCCTCTTGAACTAAGAATAAGTATATTTTAACATTTTAAGACAATATCTATAATATAAAATATAAAATATTTTATATTTAATTAATATCTATGGATAATATTGTGATATTTCTCCTTAGGCTTATTAATATGTTAAATTATATTAATAACTTAGATAATGTTGAACAATCCTTCTATCTAGAATAAAATCTCTTGAAAAATGACATTTTACTCATATAATGATCAGAATTCTATTTGCAAAATTTGTATAATAAATGTCTCATAATTCATAAATGATCTTACTATTTTTATACAGTTCTTGACAGGTTTAGTGCAGTACTTAGTAATTTTATGGTTGCTTTGAAAAAAAGAATTCAGGGTTTTTACTTTTTTTTTTAACATATGGTGCATGCATGCATGCTAAGTTGCTTTAGTCATGCCTGATTCTGTGCAGCCCTATAGACTGCAGCCTGCCAGGCTCCTCTGTCCATAGGATACTCCAAGCAAGAATACTGGAGTGGGTTACCATGCCCTTCTTCAGGGAGACTTCTTGACCCAGATTGAACCCGCATCTCTTAAGTCTACTTGCACTGGCAAGCGTCTTCTTTATCAGTAGCACCACATGATTAGAGTTTAAATAGCTTTGAAATGATCTATTTGTGAAGGATTTTATATATTTTTCATGTAAAATGATCTAGTTCAGTTCAGTCACTCAGTCATGTCGGACTCTGCCACTCTATGGACTGCAACACACCAGGCTTCACTGTCCATCACCAGCTCCTGGAGTTTACTCAAACTCATATCCATCGAGTTGGTGATGCCATCCAACCACCACATCCTCTGCTGTCCCCTTCTCCTTCTGCCTTCAATCTTTCCCAGCCTCAGATCTTTTCCAATGAGTCAGTTCTTTGCATCACGTGGCCAATCTTTCTCAGCCTCAGATCTTTTCCAATGAGTCAGTTCTTTGCATCAGAGCTTCAGCTTCAGCATCAGTCCTTCCAATGAATATTCAGGACTGATCTCCTTTAGGATGGACTGGTTGGATCTCCTTGCAGTCCATGGAACTCTCAAGAGTCTTCTCCAACACCATAGTTCAAAAGCATCAATTCTTTGGTGCTCAGCCTTCTTTACAGTCCAGCTCTCACATCCATACATGACTATTGGAAAAACCATAGCTTTTTTTTTTTTTTTTTTTGCATGTTGATGTATGGCAAAACCAAAACCATAGCTTTGACTAGACAGACCTTTGTTGGAAAAGTAATATCTCTAATTTTTAATAAGCTGTCTCTAGGTTGGTCATAGCTTTTCTTCCAAGGAGCAAGTGTTTTTTAATGTCATGGCTGCAGTCACCATTTGCAGTGATTTTGGAGACGAAGAAAAAACAGTCTGTCACTGTTTCCATTGTTTCCCCATCTATTTGCCATGAAGTGATGGGACTGGATGCCATGATCTTCATTTTTTGAATGTTGAGTTTTAAGCCAGCTTTTTCACTCTCCTCTTTCACTTTCATTGAGAAGCTCTTTAGTTCCTTAATAAGAACCCCATGAACAGTATGAAAATGATCTATGCCTAGTGCTTTTAGAGAGAGATCTTAGTTTACAAACATTATTTCTTCTGTGGGAATTGACATATTTAGATTTTGGTTGCAAATTCAGTTTCCATTTTTTTAGAAAAAATTTTGTTTATCCCATTGTTTTTGTTTTTCTTCATTTCTCAGTTTTTAATTTGACATTTTTAAATTTTAGGGATTTTTTTCCATAATTTTTTTCATGACTAGGTTGGTTATTAATTTAATGCCTGTATAGTTATTTTGAAAACTAGATTTGAATTTTGCTATTATTTTCAGATTTATAAATAACTTCTGTTTTTATCATTAATAATTATTCCCTGTTTTCCTTTGGCTTAATTTGTGATTTGTGTTCTAATATTTTCAATCAGATAGTTTGTTTTCATTATTTTTATTGACACAAAATTTGTAGTTATGAATTATCTTAATACAGTGTTAGGTATATTCTATAGATTTCAATAGGGAATGTTTGCATTTAAATATTTTCTAGATTTTAAAACATGTTTTAAAATCAAACATGATTTGATTTACTTCTTTAGTAGAAGATTGTTTAAGGAAAAATTTATTTATTTTGATTTGGTAAGATATTTGGGTTTTTAAAATTTTTAAGTTTCCTTTAATCAGATAATGATATTGGTACAATATTTATATTTTAGGATCTATGAAACTTTTTTGTAGTTAAGATTCTAGTCATGTTTATTGTTTTATGAGCACTAGGGAGCATTTTTACATGTCAAGTTCTATATATTTCAATGTAGTCTGTCTCATTCTGTTAGGTCTTTACTTTTGATTATTTTTCCCATTGGTATTATTTACTGTGTTGACTTACCTGTCTGGACTAAAGAAATAAATTGTTTCCTCATACTAGGGGTTTTCTAATACTCCTTTTTCTTCTATAGTTTTGCTTTATAATATTGACATTTTTATTCTTAGTACATAAATACTCCATTATAACTTCATTTTTAATAGCTGTCATTATAATTATATATTTAAAAGTATAAAATGTGTGATTTGATATCCATTTACATTATATAATGTTTATCAATATCAAAGTGATTAATACATTCATCACCTCATACAGGTAACATGTTTTGTGTTTGATAAGAAAAATTAAGATCTCCTCTCAGCGACTTTCGAGTATACAGTATTGTTAAGTGCAGTCACCTTGGGCTTCCCAGGCGGTGCAGTAGTAAAGAATCTGAGTGACAATGCAGAAGATGCCAGAGATGTGGGTTCGATCCCTGGGTTGGGAAAATCCTCTGGAATAGGAAATGGCAACCCATTCCAGTATTCTTGCCCAGAGAACTCTGTGGACAGAAGAACCTGGCATACTACAGTTCGTGGGAACCTAAAGAGTTGGACACAGTGGAGGCACTGAGCATACACACATAGTCACCATCAGTTCAGTTCAGTTGCTCAGTTGTGTCTGACTCTTTGCAACCCCTTGGACTGCAGCACGCCAGGCTTCCCTGTCCACCACCAACTCCCAGAGCTTACTCACACTCATGTCCATCGGGTTGGTGATGCCATCCAACCATCTCATCCTCTGTCATTCACTTCTCCTCCTGGCTTCAATCTTTCCCAGCATGAGGGTCTTTTCAAATGAGTCAGCTCTTCGCATCAGGTGGCCAAAGTATTGGAGTTTCAGCCTCAGCATCAGTCGTTCCAATGAATATTCAGGACTGATTTCCTTTAGGATTGACTGGTTGTGTTTCCTTGCAGTCTAAGGGACTTTCTAGAGTCTTCTCCAACACCACAGTTCAAAAGCATCAATTCTTAGGCATTCAACTTTCTTTTTTTTTTTTTTAATTTGATTTTATTTTTAAACTTTACAATATTGTATTAGTTTTGCCAAATATCGAAATGAATCCACCACAGGTATACCTGCGTTCCCCATCCTGAACCCTCCTCCCTCCTCCCTCCCCATACCCTCCCTCTGGGTCGTCCCAGTGCACCAGCCCCAAGCATCCAGTACCGTGCATCGAACCTGGACTGGCAACTCGTTTCATACATGATATTATACATGTTTCAATGCTATTCTCCCAAATCTCCCCACCCTCTCCCTCTCCCACAGAGTCCATAAGACTGATCTATACATCGGTGTCTCTTTTTCTGTCTCATACACAGGGTTATTGTTACCATCTTTCTAAATTCCATATATATGCGGTAGTATACTGTATTGGTATTTTTCTTTCTGGCTTACTTCACTCTGTATAATAGGTTCCAGTTTCATCCATCTCATTATAGTCACAATACCCTACCTTAGATTCTCAGGACTTATTCTTCTTAAAACTGAATGTTTTTATCCTTTGACTTGCATCTCCCAATTTCCCCTTCCCTCAGCTGCTGATTCTCTCCTCTGTTTCTATGAAATTAACTTTTATTTGTTTTTATTTTCCACGTATAAATGTTACCATGTATTATTTGTCTTTCTTTTGGTGGTTTATTTAGCATAATTGCCTCTAGGTTTACCCATATCGATGCAAATGGGAGTATTTCCTTTTTTAAAAAATGTCCAATTACTATTCCATGTGTATAGGTACCACAATTTCTTTATCAGTTCATGTGTTTAAGAGCATTAAGATTATTTCCATATCTTGGCTATGTAAATGTTACTGCAATGAATATGAGAGATATTTTGAGATTGTTATTTCATTTCTTTTAGATATATTCACAGGATGGGGATTATTGGATTATATGTTAATTGTATTTTTAATTTTTTTAGGACGCACCATATTGTCTTCCATAATGGCTACTTAATTAAATTCCCACCAACCAGGTATATGGAATCCTTTTTCATATTCTTATCTTATTTCATAATTTTGACTATGCTGCTGCTGCTGCTGCTAAGTCGCTTCAGTCGTGTCTGACTCTGTTCGACCCAATGGACGGCAGCCCACCAGGCTCCCCTGTCCCTGGGATTTTCCAGGCAAGAACACTGGAGTGGGTTGCCATTTCCTTCTCCAATGCATGAAAATGAAAAGTGAAAGTGAAGTCGCTCAGTTGTATCCGACTCTTCGCGACCCCATGGACTGCAGCCTACCAGGCTCCTCCATCCATGGGATTTTCCAGGCAAGAGTACTGGAGTGGGGTGCTATTGCCTTCTCTGAATTTTGACTATATCCAGTCTGAAAGTGAGTCACTCAGTTGTGTCCAACTCTTTGCAACCCCATGAACTACACTAGTCTATGGAATTCTCTAGGCTGGAATACTGAAGTGGGCAACCTTTCCCTTCTCCAGGTGAATCTTCCCAACCCAGGGATTGAACCCAGGTCTCCTGCATTGCAGGTGGATTCTTTACCAGCTGAGCCATCAGGGAAGCCCAAGAATACTGGAGTAGATAGCCTATCCCTTCTCCTGGATCTTCCTGACCCAGGAATCCAACCAGGGTCTCCTGCAAATAAATGTTAAATGATAAGTATTTGTGGATTTTGACTTGTGTTTCCCTGGTATTAGTGATGTTGAGTATATTTTCATGTACTTATTAGTCATTTTTATGTCTTCTTTGGAAAATTGCCTTTTCAGGTATTCAGGTCCTTTGCCTATTTTTTTAAATTAGATTAATTGACTTTTCACTATTGAGTTCTTATATAATTTGGCTGTTTATACATTATCATATATAGGACTTGCAAATATTTTCCCCCTATTCCATAGGTTGTCTTTTCTTTTTGTTGATATTTTCCTTAACTGTGCAGAAGCTTCTGAGTTTGATGTACTTCTAATTAGCTATTTTAGCTTTTGTTGCCTGTGCTTTGTCTTATCCAAGAAATCATTTGGAAGATTGATGTCAGTGACCTGTTTCCTTGTGATTTTTTCTAGGAGTTTTATGGTTTCAGGTCTTATGTTCAAGTCTTTAATCTATTTTGAATTAATTTTTTAAAGTAGTGTAATATAGGAGTCCAGTTTCATTCTTTTGCATATGAATATTGTTTCCCCGCCACAATTTATTGAAGACACTATCCTTTACCCATTGTGCATTTTTGGTATCATTGTCAAAAATCAGTTGACTGTATATGTGTAGGGTTAATTCTGAGCTTCTTGCTTGTTCCACTTGTCCGTATACCTGTTCTTAGGCCAATAGCATACTGTTGTGAATACTATAAACTTGTAATATAGTTTGAAATCAGGAAGTGGGGTGCCTCAAGCTTTGTTCTGTTTTGTCAAGATTGCTTTGACTATTCAAGTTCTTTTGGAGTTCCACAAAAATTTTAGGATTCTTTGTTTTAATTTTGTGGAAAATGCATTGGGATTTTGATAGGAAGTTCACTGATTGTGTAGATTGTTTTGGGTCATATAGAAATATAATATTTTAATAATACTTATTCTTCTAGGTGAAAGGCATAGAATATCTTTACATTTATTTGTGTTTTCTTTAATTTCCTTTATCAATAACATAGTTTTCAGTGTACAAATCTTTCACCTACTTGATTAACTTATTCCTAAGTGTTTTATTGTTTTTGATGTGATTGCTTTCTTAATTTCTCTTTTACATAGTTCATGTTAGCGAATAGAAGTGCAATTTTTGTATGCTATTTTTGTATCCTACAACTTCATTAATTTTTTATTAGTTCTAAAAGTTTTTGATGGAATATTTAAAGTTTTCTATATATAGTACTATATCATCTACAAAGAGGGATAATTTTGCTTCTTTCTTTTTGATTTGGATGCTTTTTACCTTATTCTTGCCGAATTACTGGGGCTAGAATTCCAGTACTGTGTTAACTGAAGTGCTGAGAGTAAGCATTCTTGCCTTCATACTGATCTCAGAGGAAAGGCTTCTAACTTTCACCACTGAGTGTGATATTAGCTGTAGTCTTTATTGTAGCCTTTATATATTGAGATACATTCCTTAAGACTGCTGAACTTTAGCAAGTTTTTTATATCTGTTGAAACAATCATATGAATTTGATCCATTCTTCTGTTAATGTGGTGTATAACATTTAATGATTTGAGTGTGTTGAACCATCCTTGCATTCAAGAGATATGTCGCATTTCATCATGGTTTTTATTAATAGGTGGCTTTGAACTCAGTTTACTAGTATTTTGTTGACAGTGTTTGCATTTGTGTTCCTCAGAGATATGATCGGTTATGTTTTTTTCTTGTACTTTCTTTGTCTGCTTTTAGTGTAAGCATAACGTGGCCTCAAGTGTCCCTCTTCTCTTTTGTGGGAGAATTTGAAATGGATTGATATTAATTCCTTTTTAAAGGCCTAGTAGAATTCACTAGTAAAGCTGTCTTGTCCTGAACTTGTTTTTGTTTTTTTTCAGAGTACTTTGATTACTGATTCCATCTCCTTACTAGAAATTGGTTTGTTCAGACTATTTTTTTCATGGTTCAGTTTCATAGGTTGTATACTTCTAGGAATTTGTCCATTTCTCTATTTGTCTAAAATATTGGCATATAATTGTTCATAGCAGTCTTTTAGATCCTTTAATATCTGTGGTAACAGTAGTTGTGTCTTTTTCTAATTTTGAATCTTTTTATCTTGATAAATATAGCTAAATATTTGCCAATTTTGTCTATCTTTTTAAAAAAGAATTCCCAGGTTTATTGATATTTTCTACTGTCTTTAGTCTCTATTTCATTTATCTCCACTCTGTTCTTTATTTCCTTCCTCCTACTAACTATAGTCTTAGTTTGTTATTCATTTTGTGGTTTTTGAGGTATAAAATTAGATTATTTGAGATCTTTCTTGGGCTTTTCTGGTAGCTCAGCTGATAAAGAGTCTGCCTGCAATGCAGGACACCCTGGTTTGATTCCTGGGTCAGGAAGATCCCCTGGAGAAGGAACGGGCTATCCATTCCAGTATTCTTGGGCTTCCCCAGTGGCTCAGATGGTAAAGAAACTGCCTGCATTGTAGGAGACCTGGGTTCGACCCCTGGGTTGGGAAGAACCCCTGGAGGAGGACATGGCAACCCAGTCCAGTATT
Source organism: Bison bison bison (assembly GCF_000754665.1). Lineage (NCBI taxonomy): Eukaryota > Metazoa > Chordata > Mammalia > Artiodactyla > Bovidae > Bison > Bison bison. Next base: position 4,697,179 of record NW_011495084.1, read on the forward strand.
CTTGCCTGGAGAATCCCCATGGACAGAGGAGCTTGGTGGGCTACCGTCCATTGGGTCACAAAGAGTCAGACATGACTGAGTGGCTAAGCACACACACAGATCTTTCTTGTTTCTTACTGTAGATTTTTATTGCTATAAATTTCTATTCAGAACTACTTTTACTGCCTTCCATAAATTTTGATATGTATTTTCATTTTTTCAGGATTTTCTTTTTTCTTTCTCTTTTGATTTCTTTTTTGACTATTGGTTATTTAGTTAGTTGCATTTTGCTTAATATTTGTGAATTTTCCAGTTTTCTTATTATAATTGATTTTTAGTTTAATATCATTGTGATCTGAAGAGATGCTTGATATGATTTCAACCTTCTTAAATTTACTATGACCTTGTTTTTGTGGCCCCACATATGATTTATCCTGGAGACTATTCCATGTGCACTTGAGAAGAATGTGTATTTTATTGCCTTTGGAGGGAATGCTTTCTAGATGTCTGTTAAAGCCATCTGTTCTAACACTTAGTCTATGTCCAATATTTTGTTATCCTTTTTCTGCCTGGATGGTCATTCACTGGTTAAGGGGTTGGGGAATATTAAAGTTCCTTACAATTATTCTACTGATGTCTATTTCTCCTGTAAGGCATGTAATATTTGCTTTATATATTTGGTTCTTATATGTTGGGTGCATAAATATTTATAAATAATATATGCTGTTGTTGAAATGGCACCTTTATCATTATATAAGAACCTTATGTGTGTCTTATTACCATATTTGTCTTTTAAGTCTCTTTTGTCTGCTGTAATGGCCCCAGCTTTCTTTTGGTTCCCATCTGTACAGAATATCTTTCTTTATCCCTTTACTTTCAGTCTGTGTGTGTGCTTACATCTGAAGTGAGTCTCTTGTAGACAGGACTAGTTGGGTCTTGTTTTTTATATGCCCATTCAGCCACTCTGTGTCTTTCTATTTGAGAATTTAGCCATTTACACTTTAACTAATTCTTGTTAGATATGGACTGATTCCCTGGAGAAGGAAAGGGCAACTGACTCCAGTATTCTTGCCTGGAAAAACCCATGGACAGAGGAGCCTGGCAGACTACAGTCCATGGGGTTGCAGAAAGTTGGACATGACTGAAACAGCTTAGCACACATGCTTAGACTGTTATTTCTTTAACTTTGTATATCTACTATACTTTTTGTTTTGTGGTCACCATGAGGCTTACACAAACTGTCTTAGGGTTATAACACTATATTTTAAGTTGATAACAACGTACACTCAAACATATTCTAGAAATACATTTTTATTCCTGCTCTCCTGTTTATGTTTTTGATATCACAATTTACATCTTTTTCTTTTGCATTCATTGATAACCTATTGTAATAATAGTTATTTTTACTTTTGTCTTTTTTTGCCCTAATTTTTGGCTATGCTAGGTCTTCACTGCTGTGCAGGCTTTTCTCTAGTCGAGGCAAGTAGGAGCTACTCTTCATTGTGATGTACCAGCTTCTCATTGTGGTGGCTTCTCTTATCGTGGAGCATGGGCTCTAGGGCTCAGGGCTTCCGTAGTTGCAGTTCCCAGGCTCTAGAACACAGGCTTAGTAGGTGTGTGGTGCGTAGGCGTAGTTGCTCCACAGCATGTTCATGTCCACGTTCCTGGACCAGTGAACAAACCCATGTCTGATTAAACCCATGTCTGACAATGGCAGGCAGATTCTTTACCACTGAGCCACCAGGGAAGCCCCTGCTTTTGTCTTTTAACCTTCATATAGATATATATTATTAGTCACCACCATCACATCATTATAGTTTTTTCTGAATTTAATTATGTCACCTATCAGTTTGCACTTTAATATGTTTTACTGTTACTAATTACTATCTTGTTATTTCAGCTTTAAAAAAAAAACTCTTTTATATTTCTTAAAAGTCTAGGCTAGTCATGAAAACTTCTTCAGCTTTCAATTATGTGAAAAATTCATTATTTCTTCATTCTTGAATGACAGCTTTACCAGGTAGTGTATTCTTGGCTGGTAGTTTTTCTTTTTTCCTTTCAGAAATTTGAATATATCACGCCATTCTCTTCTGGTCTGCAAATTTCTGCTGAAAAATATGCTCAGAGTCTCATGGTTTCCTTGCACTTAAAGTTATTTTTCTCTTGCTGTTTTCAACATTCTCTTCTTGTCTTTAACTTTAGAGATTTTAATTATAAAATATCTTAGTCTGAGGGCCTTTGGATTCATCTTATTTGGAATCCATGGGCTTCCTGGATCTGGGTGTCTATTTCCTTCCCTGGGTTAGGAGAGTTTTTCATCCATTATTTCTTCCAATAAGCTTTCTATCCCTTTTCTCTCTCCCTTTGCTTTCTTGAATCCATATAACATGAATATTGATTCTCTTTATATTGTCTTTTAAATCCTTTAAGCTATCTTCATCCTTTTTTTCATTCCTTTTACTTTTTGCTCCTCCAATTTGCTCTTTTCTCGAGTTCAATAACCCTTTGTACTGCTTCATTTAATTTACTCTTGAACCCCTCTGCTGAATTTTTGAGGTCAGTTATTCTGCAACATTGTAATTTCTGTTTGGTACAGAAATCTTAAATTTTCTCTTGGTTGAAATTCTCACGTTTTTCATGCATTGTTCTAACCTTAGTGATCATCTTTATAATCATTATTTTGAACTCTTTTTCAGGTAAATCACACATATTCATATTTCACTTATTTTATAACATTTCAAATGTTTTATATTATTCTTTTTATATTTATAAATATATTTATATTATTTATATAAATAATATATATATAAATAAAGAATATATTTATATTATTCTTTTTTATATTATTCTTTTATTTGGAACATATTCTGTTGTTTTTACATTTTTGTGGATTTTCTGTGAATTAGATAAAATAGTCATCTCTCTCACTCTTAAGTCTTATTATTGAATTCTAGCCTCATTCTTGGTTGTCTCTGAAACCTTGAATTGTTCAAGCAGACTTCTTTTCTCTCAGTGATTCTTATGGTTGACTGTGTTCCAAGACTGCTCAGCCACCCAAGGGGCAACGTCTCCGTCAATACGTAGATGCAGGCTTATTGAAACTCAGACCCTCAGACAGCAGATTCTGTAGTATGCAAATAGCCTTTTCAGGAAAAGACTGAGGAGATCTCTCTTTCAGGAGATTAGCTTTTCCACCTGCTCCAGCTACATGGAGCCTAAGGGAAAACCCAGTTAAGAAGTGTTTTTTTTATTTGCTACAACCCCATTGAACGCATGAATACAAGTCCTGTTGGCCACCAGAGCCAGACAATCAAAGTCTGCCTAATTTGGATGGCCGCCAGAAAAGCTGAGGTGCCAGACATGTGCACAAACTCCTTTCAAAGAGACACCTGCAATCTGGTATGGGGCAGAGGGACAGCACAAAAATGACATCTGCTGGCCTTCTTGGTCTCTAGGCAGGATTTTAATCAGCTCCTAGATGTGTGACAAATTAGAAGTCTGCCCTGAGTCTATAGCTTTTAAAGTCAGCAAAACAGGCTTCTTTTACAAGAGGTCTTGGCATGTGGGACTCAAAAATGTACCCCCATTGGTCGCCAGAATTAGGTGATGAAGGGATGCGTACTCTGAGCAACAACCATAAAAGCTAAGGCATCAGACCTGTACACACTTCTCTCTGGCTATGTGGAGTATGACAGAGAAAAAGTATGAAGTTGGAAGCTGCTGGCTTCTCTTGCCTCTGGAGAGTACTGTAATCAGCCCTTTGTTATTGTTCAGTCACTAAGTCATGTCCAACTTTTTGTGTCCCATGGACTGCAGCACGCCAGGCTTCCAGGCTTCACTATCTCCTTGAGTTTGCTCAAACTCATGTCCATTAAGTCAGTGATGCCATCCGTCCATCTCATCCTCTGTTGCCCCCTTTTCCCAGCATCACGGTCTTTTCCAGTGAGTCAGTTCTTTGCATCAGGTTGGCAAAGTATTGGAGCTTCAGCTTCAGCACAAGTCCTTCCAAACAATATTCAGAGTTGATTTCCTTTAAGATTGACAGGTTTGATCTCCTTGCTGTACAAGGGACTCTCAAGAGTCTTCTCCAATATCACACTTCAGAAGCATCTGTTCTTTGGAACTCAGCTTCTGGACTATAAAGTCCAACTCTCAAATCCATATATAACTAATGAAAAAACCATAGCTTTGACTCTACGGACCTTTGTTGGCAAAGTGATGTTTCTGATTTTTCACATGCTGTCTAGGTTTTTCATGGCTTTCCTTCCAAGGAGCAAGTGTCTTTTAATTGTGGCTACAGTCACCATCTGCAGTGATTTTAGAGCCCAAGAAAATGAAATCTGACACTGTTTCTAATTTTTCCCCATCTATATGCCATGAAGTGATGGGGCCGGATGCCATGATCTTCATTTTTTGAATGTTTCACTCTCCTCTTTCACCTTCATCAAGAAGCTCTTTAATTCCTCTTCACTGTGGTTAAACTAGAAGCCTACTCCTCAGACTTCAGCTTTTAAGATAAGAAATCAGGCTTCTTTCAAAAGAAAGACTGGGCATTTCAGTCTTCTGCTTCTCACTGAACACTGGGGGGTGGAAATCATGGTGAATCCTTGGAAGTTTTTTAAGAACTTTTTATTAGTTCACTATAACATTATTATCTCATGGATCTTCTGATCTAGATATTTTGGGGTCCTGTCTATGAGGTAGAAGACTTAAAAAAGATGGGGAGTCAGAAGAGTGGTCCAAATCCTTCCCTTCTCAGGGAGAAGCTGGAAGTTATAATTTCCTTACCAGTTATGTGTCTCAGCCTCTTTTACCCATTTCAGTGTTTTTTCTTTTTGTTGTTGTTTTCTCATTCACCTGAGTGGCTGAGCTACTTTGGATTTCTTTCAGAGGTAGTCGTTCCATAGTTAACTGTAAATTCAGCGTGCCCATGGGAGGAGGTGATTTCAGGACCATCCTCTGTCAATATTTTGAAGAGAGAACCATTCCTTTTCATTATTATTTCCGCCCCCCAACCAGAGATCTGATCAGAGATTTTTCTCTGTCTAGAGATCTATCCTCAATTTTGCAGTTTTTCCTTCTGTCTGATTGAGCTTGCTATTGAAGCTGTCTGTTGTATTTTTAACTTTATGCCTTGTTTTCTTGAAGTCAAATAAAATTTTTTATGATTTCTCTGTTGAATCTCTTATTTTGTTCATGCATTGTTTGTCTGAGTTCATTGAGTTGTCTGTGTTCTCTTGAATTTCACTGGACTTCCTCAACATAATAATTTTGAACTCTTTTTCAGATAGCTCATAGGTCTCCATTCTTTTGGTGTTCAATTACTGAAAAGTATTGTCTTTCTTGGTAGTGTCATGTTTTTCCTTTTTTGTGTATTTCTGTGCATTGATGTCTGTGCATTTGAGGGAGCAGTCTTCTCTTTCAGTCTTCTCAAACTGGCTTCACTTTGGAAAGATTTGCAAATGATGGTGACTGTGAGGGTGCTAGGAGGAGTGATTATTTTCCTGGGAAGGCACCGTGGTGAAGTTTCTGCAGCTCTGTCTACTGAGGGCAGCATCAGCAAAGACTATGGGCTCTTTTGTGGTCAAGACTGTGGACTTTCTGTGGCTGGCATTAGTGGCTCATGTTGTCATGGTCCTCAGAAGTTAAGTCTTCTGGTGTCTTCCTATTCTCCATTTTTGCCCTTGAAAAGAAATTCTAACTGATTTAGTCCTTCTTAAGGGCAGATTTGACAGACTGGCACTCAAGAGCAGCAGCAAAGCCAGGGTCCCAAAACCAGGTACTTGCAAAACTGTAAGAGTTCCTTGGTCCTGGAGCATGGATACACTACTGTGACTGTCTGAAGTGCAAGAGTAGACAGATCTACTGTGGGATTGGATTCTTGGTCTATGGGGCTTGCTGAAGTGATGCAGGTCCCAGGGGCAGGACATAGAAGTAGCATGGGTTCTTGGACACCAAGATGAAAAGCAGTGTTTCGGGCCCAGTGGGCAAGGTGTAAGAGCATGGTGGGTCCAAGTCCCAACTCTGGCACTAGGGGACATGGAACAGAGGAGAAGCAGTGAGACTCTGGTAATGGCAGGTCAATGACATCAATTAGAGCCCTGGAGTCTGGGACAAAGCGCTGCTGCAGTGCAGCCTGTGATGTGCATCAGAACTCTGGCTTAAGACCCAGGGGAGGGATGCAGAGCAGGGAAATCTTAGGCCTGGTAATGGCCCATCAGAGTCACAATTTGAGACCTGGGAGATGGGCATAGAGAAGCATCTGTTGTCTTATGGATGATGAGGCACTGTGGCATCCTGTTATTGGAGAAGAGAGCGCAGCAGTGACTAGTGCACCTGTAGGCAGATCTACCTACAGAGAGAGCTCCAGCCCCCAGAAGTGGAAGAGAAAAAAAAAACAAAAACAAAAACAATGGGGATTCTGGGCAGCTCTGTTAGCTGGGTTTAGTGTTGCAGAAGACTGGGTTTCTTGATCACAAAGGCTACAAATGTCCATGGTGATGAGGCTTGCTGGGGTTCACAGCTTTCTGCTCTTTACCCTATGAAGTGAGCTCCCTTGGAGTGGATCCCTCTTGGCACAAAAGTGCTCTGGACAAGGGGAAAATAACACATATAAAAACTTCCTATTCTTTTCCATTCTTGGTTTATAAGCTTTGCAGGATGACTGTTGCTACTGCTTTGTAGTCCAGAGATTTCCTAGAACTATTTTCATCAGGCTGTAGTTGTTTATTATTTATTTTTTTTTATTTTTGTTGGGGAGATGAATGTTGGAACCTCTTAGCCCTCTATCTTTCTTGAATTTGAATCTGTTTTATAAGCCCCTAATCCTCTGTTTGTTTGTTTTAAATAGCATCATAAAATACTGCACTTATTTTCTTTTAAATCTCTAAATCACTTTGTTTTATAGGTTTTCTTTTTATATGTTTAGATTTTGCCTTTTAAATTTCCAAGCCTAAAATCTCAATCCTTCCTTCTCTATCCCTCCTACTGTTTCTTCCTCCCCCATTTCCCTCCCTCTCTCCCTCCCCATACAAACATATACCTATGTCTCTCTCTCCTTCCTCTAGCTCTTTTGGATTTTAAAGTCTTTGGCTGAGTTCGCTTAAAATTTTAAGACAAATAAACACTTTAAAAAATATTTTCTCTACTTTAAGATTTTATAAAATAAAAGTGTTAAAGATGATTTGATTTCTAAGGAGTAGAAAAAAGGTTGTTTGGTAGATTTAGAGAAAAACATTCATTCATTTATCCACTGAATATATATATATATATATATATATATATATATATTTCACAGTGCCCTTACTGAAAAATATAAAAGAATGCCTGTTCTGTAGAGAAGCTGATTTTTTCTTAAAGAACACACTGTAGACCAACTGATTAAGTAAAGTCTATGTAGTTAGTCTATG
>NW_011495084.1:4704666-4718005 GCF_000754665.1 Bison bison bison
ATGGAACAAAAATAGAGTGTGGTAAGAGCCTATGAATGAGTTTGTTGTTGTTGTTCAGTTGTTGGGTCCTGTTTGAATCTTTGTGCCCACATGGACTGCAGCATTCCAGGCTCCTCTGTCCTCTACTAACTACCAGAGTTTGCTCACACTCATGCCCATTGAGTTGGTGATGCTATCTAACCATCTCACCCTCTGATACCGCCTTCTCCTTTCGCCTTCAGTCTTTCTCAGGGACCTTTCCAATGAGTTGGCTCTTTGCATCAGGTGGCCAAAGTATTGGAACTTTAGCATCAGTCCTTCCAATGAATATTCAGGACTGATTTCCTTAAGGATTGACTGGTTTGATCTCATTGCAGTCCAAGAGACCCTCAAGAGGCTTCTCCAACACCACAGTTCAAAAGCATCAATTTTTTGGCACTAAGCTTTCTTTATAGTCCAACTCTCACATCCATACATGACCACTGGAAATACCATAGCTTTGACTAGATGGACCTTTGTTGGCAAAGTGATGTCTCTGCTTTTTAATATGCTGTCTAGGTTTGTCATAGCTTTCCTTCCACGAAGTGTCTTTTAATTTCATGGCTGCAATCACAGTATGCAGTGATTTTGAAACTCAAGAAAATAAAAATCTTTCACTGTTTCCTGTATTTCCCCTTCTATTTGCCATGAAGTGATGGGACCAGATGCTATAATCTTAGTTTTTTGAATGTTGAGTTTCAAGACAGTTTTTTCACTCTCCTCTTTCTCCCTAATCAAGAGGCTCTTTAGTTCCTCTTTAATTTCTGCCATTAGAACAGTATCATTTGCATATCGGAGATTGTTGATATTTCTCCCAGCAATCTTGATTACAGCTTGTGATTCATTCAGCCCTGCATTTCACATGATATACTCTGCATAGAAGTCAAATAAGCAGGGTGACAGTATACAGCTTATTGTACTCCTTTGTCAATTTGGAACCAGTAGGTTGTTCCGTGTCTGGTTCTAACTGTTGTTTATTGACCCAAATACAGGTTTCTTAGGAGACAGGTAAGGTTGTCTGTTATTCCTGTCTCTTTAAGAATTTTCCACAGTTTGTTGTGATCCACACAGTTAAAAGCTTTAGCATAGTCAATGAAGCAAGAAGTAGATATTTTTCTGAAACTCCCATACTTTCTTCATGATACAACAAATAATGGTAATTTGATCTCTGGTTCCTCTGCCTTTTCAAAACCCAGCTTGCACATCTGAAAGTTCTTGATTCATGTACTACTGAAGCCTAGCTTGAAGGATTTTGAATATAACCTTGATAGTGTGTTAAATGAATGTAACTGTATGGTAGTTTGAACATTCTTTGCCCTTGCCCTTCTTTGGTATTAGAATGGAAACTGACCTTTTCCTTTCCTGTGGCCACTACTGAGTTTTCCAAATTTGCTGACCTATTGAATGCAGCACTTTAATGGCATCATCTTTTAGGATTTGAAATAGCTCAGCTGCAGTTCCATTACTTCCACTAGATTTGTTTGCAGTAATGCTTCCTAAGGCAGTCTTGACTTCACACTCCAGTATGTCTGGCTCTAGGTGAGGGTCCACACCATTGTGGTTATTCTGATCATTAAGACCTTTCTTGTATTCTTCCTCTGTATTCTTGCCACCTATTCTAATCTATTGTGCTTCCATTCGGTCCTTACCATTTCTGTCCTTTATGGTGCCCATCCTCGCATGAAATACTCTCTTGATCACTCCAGTTTTCTTGAAGAGATCGCTAGTCTTTCCCATTCTATTGTTTTCTTCTATTTCTTTGCACTGTTCATTTAAGAAGTCCCTCTTATCTCTCTTTGCTATTCTCTGGAACTCTGCATTCAGTTGGGTATATCTTTCCCTTTCTCCCTTGCCTTTTGCTTCTCTTGTTTCCTCAGTGATCTGTAAAGCCTCCTCAGACAACCACTTTGCCTTCTTGCATTTTTTCTTTGGGATGATTTTGGTCACCGTCCCCTGTAGAGTGTTATGGACTTCAGTCCGTAGTTCTTCAGGCACTTTTTCTTTTTGCCAGATCTAATCCCTTGAATCTATTTGTCACCTCCATCATATAATCATAAGGGATTTGGCCTAGTTCATATCTGAACTAAATCAAATTTCCTTACTTTCTTCAATTTAAGCCTGACTTTTTCAATAAGGAGCTCATGATCTGAGCCACAGTCATCTCCAGATCTTGTTTTTGCTGACTGTATGGAGCTTCTCCAGCTTCGGCTACAAAGAACATAATCAATCTGATTTCTAGTTTGACTGTCTGGTGATGTCCATGTGTACAGTTGTCGCTTCAGTTACTGGACAAGGGTGTTTGCTATGACCAGCATGTTCTCTTGACAAAGCTCTGTTAACCTTTGCCCTGCTTCCTTTTGTACTCCAAGGTCAAACTTACCTGCTTTGCTGGGTATGTCTTGACTTCCTACTTTTGCAACCCAGTCCTCTATGATGAAAAATACACCTTTTTTGGTGTTAATTCTAGAAGGTGTTGTATGTCTTCATAGAACCAGTCAGCTTCAGCTTCTTTAGAATCAATGATAGGGGCATAGATTTTGATTACTGTAATGTTGAATGTTTTGCTTTGGAAACAAACGAGATTGTTCTGTCATTTTTGAAGTTGTCATTTTGGACTCTTTTTTTTTTTTTTTTGCCTATGAGGGATACTCCATTTCTTCTAAGTGATTCTTGCCCATAGTAATAGATATAATAGTCATCTGAAATAAATTGCTCATTTCCATTCATTTTAGTTCATTGATTCCTAAGATGTTGATATTTACTCTTGTCATCTTCTGCTTGACCACATCAATTTAGCTTGATTCATGGACCTAACATTCCACATTCCTATGCAATATTGTTCTTTATAGCATTGAGCTTTAGTTTCACCACTAGGCAAGTCCACAACTAAGCATCATTTCTGCTTGGAGGAAACTGCTTCGTTCTTTCTGGTGCTATTAGTAATTGCCCTCTGCTCTTCCCCAGTAGCACATTGGATAACTACCGACCTGGGGGCTTACAGTGTCATGTTTTCTGCCTTTTCATACTGTCCCTGGGGTTCTCCAGGCAAGAATACTGGAGCAGGTTGCCATTTCCTCCTCTAGTGAACCAGGTTTCAACAGAACTCTTCATTATGACCTGGACATCTTGGGTGACTCTGCACAGCATGCTGCTGCTGCTAAGTCACTTCAGTCATGTCTGACTGTGCGACCTCATAGATGGCAGCCCACCAGGCTCCCCTGTCCCTGGGATTCTCCAGGCAAGAACACTGGAGTGGGTTGCCATTTCCTTCTCCAATGCATGAAAGTGAAAAGTGAAAGTGAAGTCACTCAGTCGTGTCTGACCCTCATAGCTTTATTGAGTTGCACAACCCCTTTTGCTACACAAGGCTGTGATCCATGAAGGAGATGAATGAGTTGAGTTTAACTTTTAAATAGGAGGATCCAGTTAGGCCTCATTGAACAGATGATGTCTGAGCAAAGATTTAAACGAGATGAGAGAATGCTGTATAGATATAACTAGAAGTGTATTCTAAGGAGATGGATTCCAGGAGAGCCAGTTACTCATCTGGTAACTGAGGAAAGAGGATGAAAATGGGTAAAAAAATAGAATTTTAAGGTAAAATGTGCATGTCTAGATTTGTTAGTGAAATAGGATATTAACCTCTCATTTGAGGATCGGTTGAAATGTATGGAAGTTGACAAAACATGGAAGAGTCTTTGTGGGAAAGAATGGGCACAAACCAGGGATGAGTGAGACTGGTACCCAGGATCAACTTGGAGTGAGAAGAGAATGGGTGTTATCCATCTTTAGTAGAGCCATTCAACATGATTAGGCAATTTTCTCTGAAGTGTGTTTTGAATTAGAAGCAGCTGAAAACAAACTATCATTTGTTCATTATATACTATATGCTAGCCTTTTGTTGACTGATTTATAATATCTTGACACTAGTGCACGAATGATTAATTTTGCACATGAAGTAACTTAGACTCAAATGGGATAAGCTATCTAATGTCAAAATGTTAATAAACATCTGAGCCATTATTAGAACACAGTATTGCTTAGGAAAAGAAACAAACAACAAAGCAAAACCAGACACCCTCTGGTTGGTTTTAGCTGAAGTTTTTACTTTGTAAGGTGAAAATGCCTAAAAGTCATGCTGATTAAAGTGATAAATCTGATAAAGTGATGATTTATACAGACAAGGCACAGAGGCAAGTGTGTCAAAGGTGATGGATCACCCACTAAAGGACAATGAAGAGGGTGGAGATCATGGTGAAAGCAAGACAAAGCAAGTTGCTTATTCACACAAGAGACTTCAGTTGTTTTTCATTAAAAGTTTCAAATTTTATAATGCTGAATATCAATATATACTTTGAATTGAAATGAGGTATTTAGAAACATGCAGTCATTTATTTTGTATTGTAGTATGACAAAATTCATAGTTGTCATGAAATGTATTTATGAGTAATTCTTCCTTTTTCACTCTTTACCAATATATTTTCTCACTAAGTTATGGCATTTATGTGAAAATTCAAGACACTTTGTGGGATTTTTTAAAGACATATTACAGATGGAAATGCTTTCAAAATTATTTACATCAAACATTATCTCTGTGTTACTTTCTCAAGCATTATGTTGAAAATGCCATTATGGATTTCTTGTCATGGCTATAAAGCATTTTGAATGGCACTTTAAAATAACATCAAATGTAAGTGATACAATTAGAAAAACAATATTCTGGGAGTTTAGTATTTTGCATTCAGAATGTGATAAAATGTAATCATTCACTCTTTCGTTGGAAGCAATTTTAATTGCAATCACCAATCAGATATCATTTGATCTATAATATTAATGGCTCAGCCTTGAATTTTTATATCATTATCAACATTTACACATACAATTCATGTGGTGAAGTGCTGTTCAGTTTTCAGAGCTAGGTTTTTAATATTTTTATATCAACACAGTGGCATATCCCATAGAGATGCTTCAACAACTCTCTAGACACAGTGTGAGGTTGATAAATATGAATTATCTTAAATCATTTGCAATGAAATTGAACAGCTAACCCAAGGGCTTGGGTTAAGAGAGGCAAGTGAATATATTGTACAGTGTCATTTTTTATTTCTTTTCCATTTGATTTTTCTCTGTGATGTGTAATGAACTAGATTAATGGGCCCAATTCCATTACTGATTAAATGGATTTGATTTGGACCTTTAACAGGGAAGTCACAATAGCAGTCAGCTCCAGAGCAAAAGCTTTAAAATAAAAATGAAAGATTGTTTCAAAGAGAAAGAGAACTACTAGGCAGTAATATAGAGGCAGACTTGTTTAAATTCAGAGGGATTATTTGATTAATGCAAGGATCAAGCTGCTACACGTTGCTGATGAGCTGGCACATATAAAGTAGGTACTGTTAAATTATGAGAACATCTCATGTTAAGAACAATTTTTTTTATTCAAATATATTTTTTTAAGTATGTTGCTGTTCAGTCACTCAGTCATGTCTGACTGTTTGCAACGCTATGCACTGCAGCATGCCAGGCTTCCTTGTCCATCACCAACTCCCAGAGCTTGCTCAAACTCATGTCCATTGAGTCATTGATGCCATCCAACCATCTCATCTTCTGTTGTGCCCTTCTTCTCCTGCCTTTAATCTTTCCCAACATAAGGGTCTTTTCTAATGAGTCAGCTCTTCATGACAGGTGGCCAAAGTATTGGAGTTTCAGCTTCAACATCAGTCCTTCCAATGAACATTCAGGATGGATTTCTGTTAAGATGGACTGGTTGGATCTCCTTGCAGTCCAAGAGACTCTCAATGGTCTTCTCCAACACCACAGTTAAAAAACATCAATTCTTCAGTGCTCAACTATCTTTATAGTCCAGCTCTCACATCTATACATGACTACTGGAAAAAACATAGCCTTGACTAGATGGACCTTTGTTGGCAAAGTAATGTCTCTGCTTTTTAATATGCTGTCTAGGTTGGTCATAACTTTCCTTCCAAGGAGTAAGTGCCTTTTTATTTCATGGCTACAGTCACCATCTGCAGTGATTTGGAGCCCAAAATAATAAAGTCTGCCACTGCTTCCACTGTTTCTCCATCTCTTTGACATGAAGTAATGGGATCGCATACTATGATCTTTGTTTTCTGAATGTTGAGCTTGAAGCCAACTTTTTCATTCTTTTCTTTCACTTTCATCAAGAGACTCCTTAGTTCTTCTTCACTTTCTGCCATAAGGGTGGTGTCATCTATATATCTGACATTATTGATATTTCTCAAAACAATCTTGATTCCAGCTTGTGCTTCTTCCAGCCCAGCATTTCTCAGGATGTACTCTGCATATAAGTTAAATAGGCACGGTGACAATATATATCCTTGATGTACTCCTTTCCCTATTTGGAACCAGTTTGTTGTTCCATGTCCAGTTCTCTGTTGCTTCCTAACCTCCATACCAATTTCTCAAGGGGAAGGTTAGGTGGTCTGGTATTCCCATCTCTTTAAGAATTCTCCACAATTTATTGTGATCCACACAGTCAAAGGCTTTGGCATAGTCAATAAATTAGAAATAGATGTTTTTTCTGGAACTCTCTTGCTTCTTTGATCATCCAGCAGATGAGGGCAATTTGATTTCTGCTTCCTCTGCCTTTTCTAAAATCATCTTGAACATCTGAAAGTTCATGGTTCATGTATTCTTGAAGCCTGGCTTGGAGAATTTTGAGCATTACTGTACTAGCATGTGAGATGAGTGCAATTGTGTGGTAGTTTGAGCATTCTTTGGCATTGCCTTTCTTTGGGATTGGAATGAAAACTGACTTTTTTCCAGTCCTGTGGCCACTGCTGAGTATTCCAAATTTGCTGACATATTGAGTGCAGCACTTTCACAGCATCATCTTTCAGGATTTGAAATAGCTCAACTGGAATTCCATCACCTCCACTAGCTTTGTTCATAGCAATGCTTCCTGAGGCCACTTGACTTCATATTCCAGGATGTCTGCCTCTAGGTGAGTGATCACACCATCCTGATTATCTGGGTCATGAAAATCTTTTTTGTACAGTTCTTCTGTGTATTTTTGCCACCTCTTCTTAATATCTTCTGCTTTTGTTAGGTCCATACCATTCCTGTCCTTTATGAGACCATCTTTGCATGAAATGTTCCCTTGGTATCTCTAATTTTCTTGAAGAGATCCCTAGTCTTTCCCATTCTGTTGTTTTCCTCTATTTCTTTGCACTTGTCACTGAGGAAGGCTTTCTTATCTCTCCTTGCTATTCTTTGGAACTCTGCATTCAGAAGCTTATATCTTTCCTTTTCTCCTTTGCTTTTTGCTTCTTTTCTTTTCATAGCTATTTGTAAGGCCTCCCCAGACAGCCATTTTGCTTTTTTGCATTTCTTATCAGTGAGGATGGTCTTGATCCCTGTCTCCTGTACAATGTCACAAACCTCAGTCCATAGTTCATAAGGCACTCTATCAGATCTGGTCCCTTAAATCTATTTCTCACTTGCGCTGTATCATTGTAAGGGATTTGATTTAGTTCATACCTGAATGGTCTAGTGGTTTTCCCTACTTTCTTCAATTTCAGTCTGATTTGGCAATAAGGAGTTCATGATCTGAGCCACAGTCAGTTCCTGGTCTTGTTTTTGCTGACTGTATAGAGCTTCTCCACCTTTGGCTATAAAGAATAATCAATCTGATTTTGGTGTTGACCATCTGGTGATGTCCATGTATAGAGTCTTCTCTTGTGTTATTGGAAGAGGGTGTTTGCTATGACCAGTGCATTCTTTTGGCAGAAGATTCATAGCTTTGACTAACTTCACCTTTGTTGATAAAGTAATGTCTCTACTTTATAATATGCAATCTAGGTTAACCATAGCTTTTCTTCCAATGTGCAAGCATCTTTTAATTTCATGGCTACAGTCACCATCTGCTGTGATTTTGGAATACAAGAAAATAAAGTTTCTCTGTTTCCATTGTTTCCCATCTATTTGCCATGAAGTGATAGAACCAGATGTCATGATCTTTGTTTTTTTAATGTTGAGTTTTAAGCCAGCTTTTTCATTCTCCTCTTTCACCTTCATCAAGAGGCTCTACACTCTCTAAAATTCCTCTTTGTTTTCTGCCATCAGGGCTGTGTCATCTGTGTATCAGAGGTTATTGGTATTTCTCCTTGCAATATTTATTCCAGCTTGTGCTTCATCCAGCCCTATATTTCACATGATGTACTCTGCATCTAAGTTAAATAAGCAGGGTGACAATATATAGCCTTGACATACTCATTTCCCCATTTTGAACCAATCTGTTGTTCCAAGTCCTGTTTTAACTGTTGCTTCTTGACCTGCATACAGGTTTCTCAGGAGACAGGTCAGGTGGTCTGGCATTCCCATCTCTTTAAGAATTTTCCATAGTTTTGTTTTGATACACACAGTCAAAGGCTTTACTGTAGTCAATGAAACAGAAGGTTTTTTTCTGGAATTCTCTTGCTTTTTCTATGATTCAACAGATTTTGGCAATTTGAACTCTGGTTCCTTTGCCTTTTCTAAATCCAGCTTGAACATCTGGAAGTTCTTGATTCATATCCTGATGAAGCCTGCCTTGGAGAATTTTGAGCATTATTTTGCTAGCGTGTGAAATGAGGGCAATTGTGCAGTAGTTTGAACATTCTTTTGCATTGCCTTTCTTTGGGATTGGAATGAAAACTGACCTTTTCCAGTCCTGTGGCCACTGCTGAGTTTTCCAAATTTGCTGGCATATTGAGTGCTGCAAAACTCCGTTAGCCTTTGCCCTGTTTCATTTTGACTCCAAGGCCAAACTTGCCTTTTACTCCAGGTAGCTCTTGGCTTCCCACCCAGGTCTCCTACATTGCAGGCAGATTCTTTATCACATGAGCTGCAAACAAGTCCTGTTTTAAGTATTTTACTATTTATCAACCATTACCAACTATTATTTTGGGTTGAATTGTATCTTCCCATAAAGATGTTGAAGTCCAAATCCACGGTTCCTATGTAAGATAGGGTCTTTGCAGATGTAATCAAATTAAGATCAGGCCATTAGTGCATGCCTGCTAAGTTGCTTCAGCCATTTCCAACTCTGTGTGACCCTGTGATCTGTAGCCTCTCAGTCTCCTCTGTCCATCAGATTCTCCAGGCAAGAATTGTGAATGGGTTGCCATGCCCTCTTCCAGGGGATCTTCCTGATCCAGGAGTCTAACCTTCATCTCCTGACATGGCAGACAGGTTCTTTACCTGGAGCACCACCTTGGAAGCCCCCAGGTCATTAGGGTAGGCCCTGATTCAGTTGACCAGTGTCCTTTTAAGAAGAGAGAAATTTAGACAAAGATACACACAAAAAGGAGGACAGAAAGCCACATCAGGACAGAAACAGATAAAGAGGAAGCCATGTGACAAAAAAGGCAGAGATTAAAGTAATGCAGTTGCAAGCCCAGCCACACTACAGATTAATGGCCACCAATAGAAAGTAAGAGATAAGGAAGGATTTCTTCCTTTTCTGAAACCCTTACAGGTTTCAGAGGAAGTATGGCCTTGCTAACACTTTGATTTTGCCTTTCTTATCTCCAGATCTGTTGAGAACATAAGTTTCTGTTCTTTTAAGTCATCCAGTTTGTGGTACTGCTGCAACAGCAGCCCTAGGAAACTAACATGTAATTAAGTATTTTAATATTAGAATACATGTTATATATTTTAGTAAACCCTGCTGATAAACCCTAGAGAAAGCTAAATGGTTTGATCAATTTATGAATTAAACCGATGTAATATCTCATTCAGGTACAATCACAGCTAGTGATAAATACAGGACTCAGAAGAAATACATTTTGGGGACTTAAAATATCACTAATAAAACATATAACAGAAATATTCCAATATAAGTGAGAATTTTTCTATTTCATGACAGTGGTACAGATATGACTCTATAAGAATTTCTAGTGAAGAAGAGACCATATTTACTATTTCTGTTGACTAGAAGAGCCAGCACTTTGAATTGAGCTTAGGATAGCATAGATTTTAATATACAAGCCTGGAGGGAAGAACTTGAAGGAACCTTGTCAACAACTACAGAGGCAGAAAGCCACATGTGAGTGGCTATTAAACACTAGGCTCTGGAGTCTAGTCTAACTATCTTTGGCAGTGGCAAGTGCCCTGAGCAAAGTTTTGATTATGAAATCATGTTTTCCCATTACTTTCTCATGGGCTCAGCCTCTGAAGGAGCAGGAAGGGTTTCTATAAACTGTATCTTCAAGGCAGAGATAATAAGAATAAAACAAAAAGGAAACAATCAAGGGGTCAAATTCTTGATTCCCTGAATGTCTGTAAACCTGTGGTGGAGACAATGTTTTAAAAAGACTGCACTTTTACTCGTAAGAAATTTGTGCCTTTTTCTTTCACTGCTGGAAGCTCCATTTAATTGTGAAGAACTAGCGCCTGTTGGAATTGG
Organism: Bison bison bison; assembly: GCF_000754665.1. Taxonomy (NCBI): domain Eukaryota; kingdom Metazoa; phylum Chordata; class Mammalia; order Artiodactyla; family Bovidae; genus Bison; species Bison bison. Next base: position 4,715,114 of record NW_011495084.1, read on the forward strand.
AGCCAAGAATTGATATCTTAGAGTAGGAAAGGGAGGTTTAGACTGATTAACTTATGGGAAGAGAGATCACAAAGGAACGTAGCTAGACTTAGAAACAATGGTTCTCTGGGAAGTGCCCATCCTTTGATTTTTGAACCAAGCCCCAAAGAGTAGACTAGATGAAATAAATCCCCAGATATGAGAAGAAAAGACTAGCTGCTTGGCTTCCCACAGTATAATGTAGAATTCTGCAAGTCTTATGGGAAAACCCAATGTCCATTTGGCACCCAGGATTAGACTAGCGGTGATTAAAGGAGTTTTAAATCAGTATGAGGTCAACTACAGAAAATCATGAACTCCCAGAATAGTGTGGGAAGATAACCAACATTTCTGAGCAACCAGTCCCCAGCAAATGTTCAGAACTTTTAGCAGGATCAAGGTACCAGAAGAAGACTTATGTTTAGGACAAAAAGGATATGGATTATATGGTTCTGACAATGCAAACAGACATGAACTGGGTCCTTTAAGGTAATAGAGTTGTAAGGGTCAGATGAACGTGAACTACATTTCCACGTGAATCGGAGGAGCCAGGAACTGGCACGAGGAGCAGATGCCTCGCCTCTAATGCTGGGATGATACATGACTCCACCCTAGGATTATGATGACTCTGGGAGAAATTAAGGCGAACCACGCCTGTGTATGTTGGTGTGTGCATGGTGATGGTTGTGGTGTGTGTGAGAGGTAAAACTCTGAGACTTTTAAAACAGAAGTAATTTAATTACCATGAATTGGTAGAGTTAAACATTTTTGATATCCATAGAATGGGGATCTCAGTAACAATAATTGTAGCTAAAAATAAAGTTGTATTTTATACATCTGATTTTGTTTAGTTTTTACTGTTTAGTTGGTATTTACAATGAAAGAAGTTGACACAGAGGGTGTAATGAATGAAAATATGCCCAAGATCCTATATTTAAGCCAGGATTGACTAATGATAAAAAAGTTACAGTTGTGAAATACCATGTTGCTGCCAGATTTAGGCTAAATACTTTCATATTAATCTTCCCCTATATGCTTCAGGCAACTTTATTTTTATTGGTCAGATGAGGGGAACTGAAACTCTTTCATATTTAATAATCTGTCTGATATAATATAGTCAGAGTTGATAATAGAATTTGTGTTGGTCTGAGAATCAAGTTCATCACATCCTGCTTTATTTTAGTCAGAGCATGTTCCATATTGTTCAAATTAAACTTTTCATAAGAAAATAGCTGTAGTTAGAAGTGAGTTGTTATTTTGAGTTTCCTCTGCTGGAGTGTTTACTGGTTTTCAATTTCAGTCACTGTGATTATGTTAATACATCTCTCTCCTTGGTCTTTCTTTGCTTATCCTCTGGCTTTCTCTCTTTGCCTACAAGTTAGCCTAAAGCATCAGACCCAAGAAGAATGGAAAATGATAGGTCTCCTCTTATAATGTGTTACCTCTGCTTTCATCATACAAATAGATAAAGAGCTTCTTGACAGAAGGTAAAAATGTACACTTGCCTATAATATTTTATTGAACCAATTTGGTTCTTAAATAATTTCAGTATCTAAATTAAAAGACCACATTATCCCAGAAATGGAATCTGGTTCTGCCTGTAAAAATAAGCAGGTAATCTCAATCCATTTTGGCTGCGATGGTCTTACTTACTGCAAATGTCAAAATTTAATTTTCAGGAAAAGGTTTTTATTTTTTTTATTTTTAAACTTTACAATATTGTATTAGTTTTGCCAAACATCAAAATGAATCCACCACAGGTATACCCGTGCACCTTCTTTCAAAATCATAAGGTGATTTTGAGTTGGAAACAAGGAACATGCTTAATATTAATAATTATGTGATTTACTCAAACAAAATCCATTAGTATGAATTGAAAAATAACTGAAATATCACACTCCCTAAACCATGTTTACTGTGAGTTCTTATCATTTTTGACTTAAACAGTTTTATGTGCCCATGGCATATTTACTTCACTTATGGCATATTTAGACTATGTATTCAAAATTCAGTGGGTACTTGAGTAAAGTTCAAAATATTATAATAAGATACTGTAGAATTTTCTTGGGATAAAAATGTGAGTTAGAAGTAAATAATTAATGTTTATTACTAATAGTTTTAGATTAACATTGTGAAAAATGGAATCAGGATAGATTTTCTCACATTATACCTACTATGATAAAATATGGATCAGATCAGATCAGATCAGTCACTCAGTCGTGTCCAACTCTTTGTGACCCCATGAATCGCAGCACGCCAGGCCTCCCTGTCCATCACCAACTCCCGCAGTTCACTGAGACACATCCATCGAGTCAGTGATGCCATCCAGCCATCTCATCCTCTGTCGTCCCCTTCTCCTCCTGCCCCCAATCCCTCCCAGCATCAGAGTCTTTTCCAATGAGTCAACTCTTCGCATGAGCTGACCAAAGTACTGGAGTTTCAGCTTTAGCATCATTCCTTCCAAAGAAATCCCAGGGCTGATTTCCTTCAGAATGGACTGGTTGGATCTCCTTGCAGTCCAAGGGACTCTTAAGAGTCTTCTCCAACACCACAGTTCAAAAGCATCAATTCTTCGGTGCTCAGCTTTCTTCCCAGTCCAACTCTCACATCCATACATGACCACTGGAAAAACCATAGCCTTGACTAGATGCACCTTTGTTGGCAAAGTAATGTCTCTGCTTTTGAATATGCTATCTAGGTTGTCATAACTTTCCTTCCAAGGAGTAAGCGTCTTTTAATTTCATGGCTGCAGTCACCATCCTTAGTGATTTTGGAGCCCAGAAAAATAAAGTCTGACACTGTTTCCACTGTTTCCCCATCTATTTCCCATGAAGTGATGGGACCGGATGCCATGACCTTCGTTTTCTGAATGTT
>NW_011495084.1:4718156-4723835 GCF_000754665.1 Bison bison bison
GTTCCATGTCCAGTTCTAACTGTTGCTTCCTGACCTGCATACAAATTTCTCAAGAGGCAGATCAGGTGGTCTGGTATTCCCATCTCTTTCAGAATTGTCCACAGTTTATTGTGAGCCACACAGTCAAAGGCTTTGGCATAGTCAATAAAGCAGAAATAGATGTTTTTCTGGAACTCTCTATGAATAATTTTATATTTTAGAACAGAATTATTTATATTAATATACCTGCTTCTACTATCCATGACCTAACCAAGAATAGCTTTTGTTCTTTGTTGGTAAAGAACACACATTTTAAAGTGACTTATATGGTTATTTTTTCCTATTCAGGAATATAAAACACTTGGTGAAAATTATGGAATATAATTTGAAACCATATGCCCATAAAGGCTAGGTCTAGCTGGCTCAGCTTAGCACAGCTGAAACACTGATTTGAATACTTTCAAAATCTTTTTGTGTATAATTTTTCAGTCTTAATATTTCCTTTGTTCAGGTTCTGCATTTGATGAATATATAGGTGGAATACCTGTTTTTATATGTATTTAGTCTTAGATCATATCTTAGAATTCTTAATTTTTCAAACTCCTGCAAGTTATTTTTAAAAAATGTGCATTTTGCTACTTAAAGTTGAATATTAAAATCTAACCTTACCTTTCGGTATTAACGCTAAAATCAGTATATTTCAAACTTGGAGAAAGGTAATTTAATATAATTTTGTCTAGAAATGTGTGAATACTCAAAACTCTGTCCCCTGTTTTTAAAAATTATCTGATCTTTATTCCCAGGGCTGAAGTTCTGCCAGGCTTCCTGCTAAGTGACCACAGCAGGCTCAGTTCCAAGGAGCAAGGTGAGTCATATTTGGGAATTTTGGTCATTACCAAGGGAGTAATATTTATTGTTAGATATGAAAGCTGAGTATAGAACAACTAATAGTATGTGAAGCGAGTGATAAAAAATTAAGCTAACTAGAAGGTTCAGGAACTCAAGAGTAAAGAAAATACCAAGACTTGGCCATGAACAAGGTAAGGAGATCAAGACTTTTCAGTGGATTATGATTTGGAAGCAAGAGTCCATGTCAGCCAGGTTATAGGTAGTATTAGAATAGAAAAATTATTTGGAGAATAATTTTTATCTTATGTGGCCTCAGCTTCTATATTTGGAGAAGTAATTGGCAACCCACTCCAGTACTCTTGCCTGGAAAATCTCATGGATGGAGGAGTCTGGTAGGCTACAGTTCATGGGGTTGCAAAGAGTTGGACACGACTGAGCGACTTCACTTTCACTTTTTAGTTTCATGCATTGGAGAAGGAAATGGCAACCCACTCCAGTGTTCTTGCCTGGAGAATCCCAGGGACTGGAGAGCCTGGTGAGCTGCCATCTCTGGGGTCTCACAGAGTCGGACACTACTGAAGCAACTTAGCAGCAGCAGCAGATTCTATATTGATAAGTGATCATTTAAAAAAATGATTGAGTTACTGTTCTGACTTTGTGGATCATGATTCTCTTTCTCAAATTAAAAACTTTGGAACCATGGTTTTCCTTTGTAGAATTTTCTAGTACGAGAAAAGACAGTTATAAAAGAGGAACGGAGAAGTATTTACTATGCTTTACACAGGTTAAGTTTGCTCATGGTCACTTAATAGTTTATTTGGAGGGAGCAAAATCTTCTAAGATGGTCACTTATGAATTATTCTTATAATTTGTAAGACAAATAATTCTGATTTCTGAGAACTGACCTCAATGTGAAGAGTGGCAGATTGTTGAAATTGATTAACTGGAAATTAGAGAATATGTTCTTAGCCGCTGGGCTGAGTTCAGATTATATAAAATAAATTAGGAAACCAAACAAATGTATTTTTTATTCTATTTATTCTTATGTCAGTAAGTATACTTATATTATTATTGACCACAATGTATACCATATTTTGGGCTATTCATAATATGCTTAATTAACACCTGAATATATCACATGACTGCACTACAAAATTTAATACTGTAATAAAATATCCTTTTAACATGGAAATTAGATTTTTTTTATTAAAAATATATCTAATTTATAGGAATAACTGATGTTTTAAGAGATGATTATTTTATTTACTGTTGATAAAAAGTACATTTATAATTAAGACATATTCAAATCCCCATAACATGTAATTTGTATCTCTTCAAGGAATGTTTATAACTAATATTTACTACAGTTCACTTCTTCAGCAAACAGTAAATTGTGGGATATAAACATATGGCCACCCTAGAACAATACTTTCCCTTAGTTTATTAGGAGAGATTTTTCTATGTCCATACTAATCCTTGTTTCATATTGGCGCTTTCAGATCTCAGATGCAATGTTCTGAAATTTATCCTTTATTGTATCCACTTCATTATTCAGTATTACTTGAACAGCAGTAGACTTTGGAACAGTTGTGACATATTGGTATTATAAAAGCAAACAATAGAAGACTTTGATCCAAGGAGCTAATAGAATAGTAGGCTATCATGACCTCTGTGTTAACAGCTAACAGTTCTCCTGCTACCTTCATATTAACATCTAAATGTTAAATGCTTTACATGTATTAACTCATATTTCTAATAACAAATCAGAAAAGTGACTCTTTTAAAATGATCCTAATTTTTTGAAAGAGTAGAGTATTTAGCTTCAAGGCATACAAGTAATATCAGAGCCAATATTTGAACGAGAGCAGTCTATGCCAGTGTCTCTGCCTTAACCCACTATATAAGAGAAGAAAATGCACAGGATGTTACCGGAGCACAGAGAAAACCCATGCCAATCCGATTCAGGAAAATCATTACAGTGAAGATTCAGTTTAGTTTTGAAGAAGGGACATAAAGAAGAGCTCTCTGAACAATGGGGACACCCTGTGTGATCATGTGAAGAATATAGTCTATGTGTTTGAGGATGGCAAGAAATTCTGGGGACTTGATTAGAAGTGTTCAAGTGAGGAAATGGCAGTAAACAGAGCTAGGATTTGGGGGCAAGTATCACAACATGAAGGACCTTGGATGACAGTCTAAGAAATCTGAACTTTATTCTGGAAGCTGGGGGCGGCGGGGGAACTATTGAAACATTTCAAGGGCTTTAACCAAGCCAGCAATATGAACATACTGGCCTTTTAGAAAGTTCATCCTGACAACAGCGTGGAAGAGAAGAAAGGCTAGTTAGGAAAAGAAAAAGTGAAGTATTTGGGCAAAAGCTGATGAAAACCCAAACAGAAGTATTGATAGGGGAAGGAAAAGGAGACAAATATAAAGGATGTCTAGTTTTAGTATTTAAAGTGGCTATCATTTTATAAGCACTTTACAGTAATCTCTCTAATTTCTAAAAAGCTCTCTGCAAAAGATCTTATTCATGTTGTTTTATAAAGAGGTAATAAGGGCTTAGAGATGCTTAGTAGTTTACTCAGAGTTTACAGCTAGTCATTGATAAATTTGGGATTCAGATCCATGGCTTAAATTCCTTCTAGTCTAATTCCTTCTAGTCATGCTGCTTGCTATGAAAGCCTTTAAGTTTGCTTTGAAATCCGCAAAGTTTTGTTCTTAGTAGAATAGTAAATTAGAAGTATTAATCTAGCTTAACACTCATGTTTCTGATCTGGGTATGAGTTTTTGTGTCATTTCACCAAAATGTAGAGGAAGAACATCCTAATACAGTTTTCTCAAAAAAGATGTATATGAAAGCTGCATTCCTTTATTATCTTTTACTTCTCAAACTGATCTGGCATCAAGCATCATGTCTCTATGAAAACAGTTACTGATAAGACCAGTAATCACATTCCTGTCTCTAAATTCAAAGAATGTTTTTAATACCCTTCTTAGTGTGCTTCTCTGTAACATTCAGCTCTATTGTCTACTTTCTTTCATTGCAAAATTCTCATCTTTTGAATTTCTTGCAATAGTACCCTTTGGTTTTCTTCCTACCTCACTGTATTTGTTCTCAGGCTCATTATTATAGGCCATTAAGTTCTGAAGTTATGCTTAGTGGTAGAATCCTATTCTCATCTCTTATGTTTTCATTAACTTTTGTGATCTCAATCATTATTAGCTATACAGAGAGAACAGATGCACTTACCTGGCCCCTTCTCTGATATCCCTTCTTGGAAACCTATCAGATCAGATCAGATCAGATCAGTCGCTCAGTCATGTCTGACTCTCTGTGACCCCATGAATCACAGCATGCCAGGCCTCCCTGTCCATCACCAACTCCCAGAGTCCACTGAGACCCACCTCCATCGAGTCAGTGATGCCATCCAGCCATCTCATCCTCTGTCATCCCCTTCTCCTCCTGCCCCTAATCCCTCCCAGCATCAGAGTCTTTTCCAATGAGTCAACTCTTCACATGAGGTGGCCAAAGTACTGGAGTTTCAGCTTTAGCATCATTCCTTCCAAAGAAATCCCAGGGCTGATCTCCTTCAGAATGGACTGGTTGGATCTCCTTGCAGTCCAAGGGACTCTCAAGAGTCTTCTCCAACACCACAGTTCAAAAGCATCAATTCTTTGGCACTCAGCCTTCTTCACAGTCCAACTCTCACATCCATACATGACCACAGGAAAAACCATAGCCTTGACTAGACGAACCTTTGTTGGCAAAGTAACGTCTCTGCTTTTGAATATGCTATCTAGGTTGTCATAACTTTCCTTCTAAGGAGTAAGTGTCTTTTAATTTCATGGCTGCAGTCACCATTGCAGTGATTTTGGGGCCCAGAAAAATAAAGTCTGACACTGTTTCCACTGTTTCCCCATCTATTTCCCATGAAGTGGTGGGACCGGATGCCATGATCTTCGTTTTCTGAATGTTGAGCTTTAAGCCAACTTTTTCATTCTCCACTTTCTCTTTCATCAAGAGGCTTTTGAGTTCCTCTTCACTTTCTGCCATAAGGGTGGTGTCATCTGCATATCTGGGGTTATTGATATTTCTCCCAGCAATCTTGATTCTAGCTTGTGCTTCTTCCAGTCCAGCATTTCTCATGATGTACTCTGCATATAAGTTAAATGAGCAGGGTGACACTATACAGCCTTGACGAATTCCTTTTCCTATTTGGAACCAGTCTGTTGTTCCATGTCCAGATCTAACTGTTGCTTCCTGACCTGCATACAAATTTCTCAACAGGCAGGTCAGGTAGTCTGGTATTCCCATCTCTTTCAGAATTTCCCAGTTTATTGTGATCCACACAGTCAAAGGCTTTGGCATAGTCAATAAAGCAGAAATAGATGTTTTTCTGGAACTCTCTTGCTTTTTCTATGATCCAGTGGATGTTGGCAATTTGATCTCTGGTTCCTCTGCCTTTTCGAAAACAAGTTTGAACATCAGGAAGTTCACGGTTCACATATTGCTGAAGCCTGGCTTGGAGAATTTTAAGCATTACTAGCGTGTGAGATGAGTGCAATGGTGTGGTAGTTTGAGCATTCTTTGGCATTGCCTTTCTTTGGGATTGGAATGAAAATGGACCTTTTGCAGTCCTGTGGCCACTGCTGAGTTTTCCAAATTTGCTGGCATATTGAGTGCAGCACTTTCACAGCATCATCTTTCAGGATTTGGAATATCTCCACTGGAATTCCATCACCTCCACTAGCTTTGTTCGTAGTGATGCTTTCTAAGGCCCACCTGACTTCACATTCCAGGATGTCTGGCTCTAGGTCAGTGATCACACCATCGTGATTATCTGGGTC
>NW_011495084.1:4723935-4733236 GCF_000754665.1 Bison bison bison
CGTGAAGATCTTTTTTGTACAGTTCTTCTGTGTATTCTTGCCATCTCTTTTTAATATCTTCTGCTTCTGTTAAGTCCATACCATTTCTGTCCTTTATTGAGCTCATCTTTGCATAAAATGTTCCCTTGGTAGCTCTGATTTTCTTGAAGAGATCCGTAGTCTTTCCCATTCTGTTGTTTTCCTCTATGTCTTTGCATTGATCGCTGAAGAAGGCTTTCTTATCTCTTCTTGCTATTCTTTGGAACTCTGCATTCATATGTTTATATCTTTCCTTTTCTCCTTTGCATTTCACTTATCTTCTTTTCACAGCTATTTGTAAGGCCTCCCCAAACAGCCATTTTGCTTTTTTGCATTTCTTTTCTATGGGAATGGTCTTGATCCCTGTCTCTTGTACAGTGTCACGAACCTCATTCCGTAGTTCACCAGGCACTCTATCTATCAGATCTAGGCCCTTAAATCTATTTCTCACTTCCACTGTATAATCATAAGGGATTTGATTTAGGTCATATCTGAATGGTCTAGTGGTTTTCCCTACTTTCTTCAATTTAATTCTGAAACCTATAAAGCACCTCAAATAGAGGATATGAAAAATAATAAACTCATAGTATTCTCCCTCAGTTCTATTCCTTTCTCAGCTTTCCTGATTTCTGTGAATGGCAGTCTAATCCTTTTATTTTTAGAAGTAAATAACAGTGCTCATCTTGGACATAGCATTCTTCCTCATCTTCCATAACTGAAGCATTACTAAGTCCTGTCAGTCACATTTCCTAAATATTTCTCATATTGTTTTTTCATGTGCATGGCCAACACATTTCCTTCTGTACTTATTGCAATCTTGGGATTCTCAATAGCCTATTAACTAATTTCTCCAAACTCCTCTAAACTTTTCTTTAATCAATTGTCCATACTTTATTGCAGAGTAATCTGTCAGAATACATTTCTGATCATGTTGCCCATCTGCTAACTACCCTTTAATGATACATATTGCTTTCAGGAGGAAAAGTAGGATTCTTACCTTGGCCTTAGCATCCTGTGTGATGCAACCTCTGTCTCTGCTCTACCTTCATTGTGTACCAACTTCCTCATGCAGCCCCACTAGGCTTCTTCGCATCCTTCATACTCATTATTGCTCCTTTTTTCTACTCTTAACTAGGCAGTTTCTACATTCTTCCACCCTTAACTAGATATTTTCTACTCATCCTACAACTTTGAGTTCACACATCACTTCCTCTAGGAATTTTTCTCTGACCTCTTTATGTTATATCCCACTATAAGGGGCCTTAGAATCTGAAGGGAAGATCAGAAGAAGTTCTGTATCTGTTGTAATTTTCATTACACAATTTTAATATACACATTTAATGTAAAATGTTGAGTGGATTAGAACACTTGACAGAACACAGATTTACAGACTGTTTTCTCAAACACATTATCTCCTAAAGCTAAACAAAATATATGCTGCTTTTCTCCTTGCTTTTTTCAATGGATTGTTCTGTCAAATTTACCAACACAGTGGTGTGTGGGAGGCTGTGTGTATGATAATGTGTGCATGTTATTTTGTGAGTTAGATCAGTGACAGAAAAAATATCAGAAGGCAGAGGTAGTAGAAATGAGAGGGAAAATACTTGGGGAAAGGATACATTTATGTGGAGGGGACTTGGAAAAGATCAACTAGGGCAACCAGGGAGGAAAAAGACACAAAGACAAATGATCTTCAAGTCATAAAAAGGACAACAACTCCAACCTCAGCCAATATGAAATAAAACATTTTAAGCCTGTTGGACTAGATACACAATTTATCCCCAATATATTAGAGCTTGATGTGGGGTGGAGAGAGGCCTTCCTAGGCAATGGTTCTTCGATGCTCTGCCCTATGACTTTGAATTGCCTAGCCAGCTTCAAAGGAATGGCCTACACTTGCTCTCATTCTCTTTGTATTAATTTAAATTTCCCCTATGGTTTTCATAAGCAAAAATGCTTTTCTTTGTCCTGCCAAAACTTTTAGAAACAATAAATACAGCTAGACATCTCCCTGAAAACTCAGACAGAAACAAAATAAACTCCTTTTGCTGAGACCTTTTTTTCCATTCAGGATGAGAATTTTTTTAAGGAGTGTTAAGAGGGGATAAAATACAAGTATGCAGTGCTTCCTGCCCCACAGAGAGAGAGATCAAAATATCACAGATAAATGTTTTATTCAAGCCTCAACTCAGCTTTTATAATTCATGTTATCTAAACTGTGTGGATCATTTTCGAGGAAACTTAATTTGCTTCCCAATTAAAATAATTTTAATTATTAATACAGCCCAAACTCAGATAACAACAACAATGGACTCTTGATCACTGACATATAAGCTCATTTGAATTGTAATCAACTTCTAATACCTTGAACTTTGCAAGGCTCTCTGACTGGTTACTCAACTGGGTTTTCTTCCAGTTATGGAAAATGTAACTCTTGCATTAAAAGGGAGCTAGCTTGTGAGTCTGTTTCTGTTTTGTGAATTATTTCTTCCTTTTAAATGGCTGAATAATGTTCCATTGTATAAAATACCACATTGTCTTTATCCATTCCTCTGTTGATGGCCCTTTAAGTTGCTTCCATGTCTTGGCTATTGTAAATGAGTTTATCGTTGCCAGAGGGGAAGGGAAACAGGAAATTTGAGACCGACATGCACACATTGCTATATTTTAAGTGGATAACCAATAAGGTCCTGCTTGTAGCACAGGGAACTCTGCTCAATGTTATATAGAAGCCTGGATGGAAGGGGAGTTTGCGGGAGAATACATGTATATGTATGGCTGCGTCCCTTCGCTCTTCATCTGAAACTATCACAATATTGTTAATCAGCTGTACCCCAATATAAAATAAAAAGCTTAAAGCAAATAAAAAGAGCTAGCAAGGCATATGGGACACCAAAGTGAAGCATAATACATCTTGCTGGAGATATGTTTATTTTTTTAAACAAAATTCTATACATATAGAATTAGTCATATTATAGAGTAAAATGAATGAAAGAATGTATGCATTTTTCAAAACCAAACATTGACTTGAAACAAGTTTGATACTTGTAGTGGGTCCTGGGTTTACCTTCTCACATTCCTTTGATGTCTCAATGTCTTGATAGAAAATTTTAAGAAGCCACAAGTATGATATTTCAAAGGTTTATTTAAAGTTTAGTATAGAATTGAATAAACATTTTAATAGAAAAATGCAAAGGTAAGTGTAAACATGGCTGTGGTAACTTAGAAACATTTTCTTAATTCCTGACTCCTTCCTGATGTATCCAAATCAATACCATCTCTTCCTCTGGAGAATATACAGACTTATATTCTGATTTAAAGGGGTATGGCATAATGAAAGAATAGCTGTACCTCCAATTCTCCCACTTTTGTTAATGAGTGTTTTGTGACAAATAAATCATTAACCAAAATGGGAAAGTTAGAGGCGGAACTGTTTGAAGAGAAAGATTCTACAAGTATTCATCACCTACCTAGGTTGACAAAATGAGTATGCGAAGCAGGAGAACACATAAAAGCAATTAAGGCTTAACTCATTTCTCACCCTCTTATCCAAAATTCAATCCAAATTTAAGCTGCATCAATTTATATCTCATATTATTTCTCATACCTTTCCAGTTCCACTTACTCTACCTGTCTCCAACTGCTTACTACCAGAGAATAATAATTTCATGATTATTTTTAATCCATTTTACCTCTTTGCTCTTCGTCCATATACTTTTTTTGTATTCCACTCACCTGTTAGTCTTTACTTGCCTTCTGGATCAAAGACTCTGTCTTGGTTCTCTTTCTATTTTACTAGTTGCTCCTCTGAGTCTCTCTTGCTGATTCTTCTTCATCTCCCTATTCTCTATAGATGGTGATGTCCCAAGACTCAATATTCAGACCTCTGTTAATATTTATTCTTTTGGTTTTAAATCCCATCTGTGTGCTGCTGACTCTCAAATACACATCTTCAATAAAGATCTCACCCTGAAATCCAGATTTGTTTATCCAACTGCCTATACAACTTTTATACTTGGCTACCAAATATTATCTCTGTTCACGGCAATGGCATCCAAAGTGCATCTCATTACCTGACAATCTAGACAGACAGTACGACTACATTTTATTTACTGTCTGTATTCCTCTACTAAAAAAAAAAAAAAAATCACAAGATAGAGATGTCATTTGTGTTATTCTTTCCTTATTGCAAAATAGCTTTGCCTGACAGAGATGCATATATGTATTAGATGAATGGAGGAAGAGGTTAGTATATATTTTAAGATCAATGAAATACTTATGTGTTCCCCAGGAAGCAGAGTCTGAGATAAAGATTAATGGTTAGGAAGTTCACTGGAGAGTACTCTCAAGGTAAACTCCTGGGAGTCAGGTGAAGAAAGCAGCATTAGGTCAAGGGAGAAGCCAGTCTGTGATTCCATGAAGACCCCTGTAGTTGAGTTGGCACTGAGTTATCACTAGAAATGGATCCAGGATAGGGGGAATATTTACAGCCCACATCAAGCAATGAAAGCAAGCTCCCTTGCGGGAGGTAGGGCTTTTCAGATAAAGGCCATGTCTATCTCCATCTCAGTTACCTTCTCAACATCAGGATGGACATGTATTTTAGTTCTAAGAGGCCCCACATTTTTCACTCTGCTCTTATTTTCAAGGTCAGATGTTAGAAATAAATTATCAAAGTGTTTCAAAGGTATAAGAAGCAATTCTGAGGACCCACATGATTGAATATATTTGGTTCACTTGAATGCAGCCATGAAATTAAAAGACACTTACTCCTTGGAAGAAAAGTTATGACCAACCTACATAGCATATTCAAAAGCAGAGACATTACTTTGCCAACAAAGGTCCGTCCTGTCAAGGCCATGGTTTTTCCTGTGGTCATGTATGGATGTGAGAGTTGGACTGTGAAGAAAGCTGAGCACCGAAGAATTGATGCTTTTGAACTGTGGTGTTGGAGAAGACTCTTGAGAGTCCCTTGGACTGCAAGGAGATCCAACCAGTCCATTCTGAAGGAGATCAGCCCTGGGATTTCTTTGGAAGGAATGATGCTAAAGCTGAAACTCCAATACTTTGGCCACCTCATGCAAAGAGTTGACTCATTGGAAAAGACTCTGATGCTGGGAGGGATTGGGGGGCAAGAGGAGAAGGGGATGACAGAGGATGAGATGGCTGGATGGCATCACTGACTCAATGGACGTGAATCTGAGTGAACTGTGGGAGTTGGTGATGGACAGGGAGGCCTGGCATGCTGTTATTCATGGGGTCGCAAAGAGTTGGACACGACTGAGTGACTGAACTGAACTGAAGACATTGGATAAGTCAACTTCATAGACAAAGAAACAAGTATAACAGAAACTGAAAATATGCTGGATTTATAAAATAGAGATAGTGAAAGTGGAAGTCGCTCAGTCATGTCCATCTCTTTGTGACCCCATGGACTATAGAGTCCATGGAATTCTCCAGGCCAGAATACGGAAGTGGGCAGCCTTTCCCTTCTCCAGGGGATCTTCCCAACCCAGGGATCAAACCCAGGTCTCCTGCATTGCAGGCGGAGTCTTTACCAGGTGAGCCACAGGGGAAGCCCATGATATAGAGTTAAAAGAGGAGTTTTCAAAGTGAAGGGCAATTCATGTGCAAATTAAATAGAGTAATCAAGACAAAAAGCAGTTGATGATTTTTCAGAGTATTTTCATTATTTTTGTCATTTCTCTTGTACACGAACTCTCCCCACACATGCTGCTGCTTACTTCCTACTTGTGTGATTTGGATATCGTTATCCAAAGACTCTCACGGTCTGGTCTCTTGGGCCACTCCTTTCCAATATGCTTCATAAGTGCTGTCTCTTCTGGTAATTCTTGGAGCAAACTTCTATTTTTGTGGAGCCTATGAATTGCCTACCATTAACACTACCTACTTTTTCCCTTAGTAAAGGAAGTGGCTTGGAGTAGCAGTCTGCTGAGATCAAAACACCGTGCTTTCCTTTCTCTCGGGTACAGTTATATGACAATTTTGGTTAATGAAGTGTGTCTTAGAGTTTTTAAAAAGATATTTTTTTTTCCCTATATTGAAAGCGTCTCTTTCTCTTTTGTCCCTTCTGTGTACAATGTGGATATGAGACAGAGGGGCAGTGGCATCTTACAACCATCAGGGAGCAAGTGTAACCATGAAAGCCAATATACGGGTAGATTCAGAGTAGAAACACAGAGACAAGTCAGGTTCTTGAAGGTGGTGTTGCTGCTGCTGCTAAGTCACTTCAGTCGTGTCCAACTCTGTGCGACCGCATAGATGGCAGCCCACCAGGCTGATTCTCCAGGCAAGAACACTGGAGTGGGTTGCCATTTCCTTCTCCAATGCATGAAAATGAAAAGTGAAAGTGAAGTCACTCAGTCGTGTCCGACTCTTAGCAACCTCATGGACTGCAGTCCACCAGGCTCCTCCGTCCATGGGATTTTCCAGGCAAGAGTGCTGGAGTGGGTTGCCGTTGCCTTCTCCGGAAGGTGGTGTTAAACCATTGCAAAATCCCTGGAGTAGTGGCCTCTGGATTTCTAATTATGTAAGAGAAATAAGCCTTTTAAAAATGTTTTAATTTTACTGAAGTATCACATTGTTTTAAAATGTTGTGTTAATTTTTGCTGTGTAACAAAGTGACTGAGTTATACATACATATATTTATGAATATATACACACATATATATTTCATATTCTTTTTTTTTCTTTTTTTAAATTTTATTTTATTTTTAAACTTTACAATATTGTATTAGTTTTGCCAACCACAGGATGTTGAATATTACAGTTGAACTTTGTTTATCCATCATATAAATGATAGTTTGTATCTGTTAGTCCTAAATTCCCAATCACTTCCACCCCCAGCCCCTACTCTTGGCAACCACAAATCTGTCCCCCATGTCTGTGAGTCTGTTTCATAGATAAGTTCATTTGTGTCATATTTTAGAATCCACATATAAGTGACACAGTATGTTTTTTTTTTCTCTTTTTGACTTATTTCACTTAATATGACAATCTCTAGGTCCATTCCTGTTATTGCAAAGGGTATTATTTTGCTCTTTGTAATGACTGAGTAATGTTCCATTGTACAATGGAAGGTTGTATATATATTTATACCAATTATGTATGTATATTTACACCAATTATAATATGTGCATGTATATTACATACACACACACACATATACACACATCACATCTTTATCCATTAATCTGTTGAGGAACATTTAGGTTGCTTCCATGTCCTGCTGCTGCTGCTGCTAAGTCGCTTCAGTCGTGTCCGACTCTAGCGACCCCATGGACTGCAGCCTACCAGGCTCCTCCGTCCGTGGGATTTTCTAGGCAAAAGTACTGGAGTGGGGTGCCATTGCCTTCTCCAGCTTCCATGTCCTAGCTATTCTAAATAGTGCTGCTATCAACATTGGGGTGCATGTGTCTGTTTAAATTTTTGTTTTCTCAGGGTATACCCCCAGTTGTGGGATTGCTGGGTTACATGGTAGTTCTATTTTTAGTTTTTTAAGGAACCTCCATACTGTTTTTCGTAGCGGCTGTATTAATTTACATCCCCATAATCCTGCAAGAGGATTCCCTTTTTCCACATCCTCCCTAGGATTTATTATTTGTAGATTTGGAAACCATTTTAAATGTTACTATTTATTGGGTATTCTATTACATTGTGTGTTGCTAACCACATTCTTAAGTGATAATGTTTTCTTAGTTACATTCTATTTTCATTCTGTATGTTTTTTCCAAATTATCTTTCATAAACCCCATATGCTAATAACTCATAAATCTATATTTCCACCATAGTCCCATCTTCTGAGATCAAGAATGATATAATCAAACCCTTACTGAGTGTCTTTTCTTGCATGTACTTAAACATTTGAAAGTCAATAGCTTTATTCACAAACTCATTGTATTTTCCCCACAGTTTTCCATTTCTCCTTATTAGGCTCATAGGCACTGGTATTCAATCAATCATAAATAATGAAATCTAGAAGTCAGCCAGGACTCTTCCTCTTACTTATCTTGTTGAAATCATCAAGTCTTATGCCATCCCCTAAACAGTTCTTAAAATTTAACTCCTTTATGTACACTGAATTATCCAGAGTCTCATCATTTCTCCTTGGTCCCTGTTAGTATTCTCCTTTCATTACTGTACTTTCAGCCCTCCAAATCTTCCATCCCTTATTCATAATGGAATTAAAATGATCTAATATTGAAATCTGATTTCTAAGCCACCTTAAACCCCCTAATTGTTCTCTATAGCCTTCGCAATAATGCTCAAATTCTTTACCTGGCATGTAAGGCCTTAAATGATCTGGCTTCTTTCCTGCCTGTCTTAATGCATTTCTGCCAAAGCTTTCTTCCAATTGTGTGTTTAACTCAGTCATGCAAAATTACTTACAGTGGTCCATGGACAGACCGTTTTGTGCTTCTATACTTGGCCCATGTCAGTTTTTTTCTGTGGAGGACTCTTCTGTTTGTTCATCTGATGGACCTAGTACTTTAGAATTCTAAAATTGATGCAACCTCCCCAAATGTATCATTTGTAACTTTATTTCAAATTTGCAACAAGCCTTAGTCTTTCACAGCTTTTAAGATAGAAAGCCTTTTTTAACATGTAATAAAACAGCACTCAGTGCTTCTAGCTTCACTTTTACTCCTCCTCATGAAGGAATGACTTTCTTAGTTGTGAAATGAAAAGTATCAGTACATACTTTTTCACTTGGGTGGAGCTAATTTGCGTAAAAAATACATATATGCATTATGCATTTGGTCTCTGACCTCCCTTTCCATCTCAGATTAGTGTGAGCAGTCACTCTGGCTAGGTATGTTTGCTCTATAAGCCAAGGTTTCCTGTGGCTATTTTTAAATTGATGACTGTTTCAAGAAGAGCCACTTAACTCATATGAGTCCCACTGTGTTCTTCAACAACTTAATAGGAGCAAAGAAAATACATGTTCATTGTGCATTTCTCTCTCAACTGGTTCTGAAAAAATATTTACTTCCAACATTTGGTATATTCATTACGTTATGTATGTGTGTGGAGAAGGCCATGGCACCCCACTCCAGTACTCTTGCCTGGAAAATCCCATAGACGGAGGAGCCTGGTAGGCTGCAGCCCATGGGGGTCACGAAGAGTCAGACACGATTGAGTGACTTCACTTTCACTTTTCACTTTCTTGCATTGGAGAAGGAAATGGCAACCCACTCCAGTGTTCTTGCCTGGAGAATCCCAGGGATGGGGGAGCCTGGTGGGCTGCCGTCTATGGGGCCGC
>NW_011495084.1:4733336-4733908 GCF_000754665.1 Bison bison bison
TATATATATATATATATATATGTATATGCCACATTTTGCTTATCCATTTATCTGTCCATGGCCATTTGTGTTGCTTCGTTATTTGAGCTGTTGTGAGCAACACTGCTATAAACTGGTGTACACATGTCACTTTAAGACATAAGTTTCAATTCTTATGGGTATATATACCCAGAAGTGGAATTGCTGGACCGTGCTCTTCTTCTATTTTCAATTTTTTCAGGAATCACCATACTGTTTTCTAGAGTGACTGTACCATTTTACATCCCCATTAATTATGCTCAAGGGTATGAACCAATTCCTTCACATCTTTTCCAGGATATGTATTCTGTTTCTTTATGATAGTAGTCATTTTAATGGATGTAAAGTGGTATATTGTAGATTTGATTTGCATTTCTCTAATGAATAGTGCTAGATTAAGTTCTGGAACATGTGATTGGCATTACACTTTTAGAAGAAAATAACAGTGAAAAAGTTGGCTTAAAGCTCAACATTCAGAAAACTAAGATCATGGCATCTGGTCCCATCACTTCATGGCAAAGAGATGGGGAAACAGTGGAAACAGTGTCAGACTT
>NW_011495084.1:4734008-4735191 GCF_000754665.1 Bison bison bison
GCCTGGAGAATCCCAGGGATGGGGGAGCCTGGTGGGCTGCCGTCTATGGGGTCGCACAGAGGCAGACACAACTGAAGTGACTTAGCAGCAGCAGCAGTAGCATGTATGTGTGCTCAGTCATGTCCAACTCTTTGCGACTCCATGGACTATAGCGCACCAGTCTCTTCTGTCCATGGAATTTCCCAGGCAAGAATACTGGAGTGGGTTGCCATTTCCTACTCCAAGGGATTGTCCTGACTCAGGGATTGAATTTGTGTCTCCTGCATTGGCAGGTGGGTTCTTAATGTCTGAGAAATAGTGAAAGTAGCTTAGTCATGTCCAACTCTTTGCAATCCACATAGACTATACAGTCCATGGAATTCTCCAGGTCAGAATACTGCAGTAGGTAGCCATTCCATTATCCATGTGATCTTTCCAACCCAGGGATTGAAGCCAGGTCTCCCACACTGCAGATAGATTCTTTACCAGCTGAGCCATGAGGGAAACCTGAGAAATAGAGACAGAACAAAATTGAGAGACCAAATAGCTCTTAGAGATAAACACATTGTTTAGAGGTACAGCAGGTAAATTTAAATGGATTGGTATGTTTGAATATACTATTTTTTTCTTTTTTTAACCTGTTATATTACTAGTTTACTGTAAAAAGATACTTTAAAGGATAAAGAATAGACAGATGAAGTGATACAGAAGACACAGTCTAGAAAGGACCTGAACACGGAAGCTTCTGTCCTTAGTAGAATGTGGAGTGTGCATATGAGTGTGTTTTATTTATTATTTTTTTATTGTAGTAAAATACACAACATAAAATGTACCATCTTAACCATTTTAATGTTTACAATTCAGTGATTTTTTAAATGCATTCACATTTTTGTGCACCCACCACCACCATCCATCCCCATAATTATTTTCTGAAACTCCATATCCATTAAACAATAACTTCCAAATATCCCTTCCCTGAGCCCTGATAACTACCATTGTACTTTCATTGTACTATGTAATTTGACCCCCCTAAGTATCTAATATAAATGAAATCAGTACTTGTCTTTTTGTGACTTGCACATTTCACATAGCATGATGTTCTCAAAGTTCATCATTGTTGTAATCTATTGCAAAATTTTCTTCCTTTTAAGGCTGAATAATATTCTGCTGTGTGTGTGTGTGTGTGTATATATATATCTGTCTC
>NW_011495084.1:4735438-4735627 GCF_000754665.1 Bison bison bison
ATGCTTTTGAACTGTGGTGTTGGAGAAGACTCTTGAGAGTGCCTTGGACTGCAAGGAGATCCAACCAGTCCATCTTAAAGGAGATCATTCCTGGGTGTTCATTGGAAGGACTGATGCTAAAGCTGAAACTTCAATACTTTGGCCACCTCATGTGAAGAGTTGACTCATTGGAAAAGACTCTGATGCTGG
>NW_011495084.1:4735813-4738955 GCF_000754665.1 Bison bison bison
ATCACTGACTCGATGGACATGATTTTGAGCAAACTCTGGGAGTTGGTCATGGACAGGGAGGCCTGGTGCTCTGCAGTCCATGGGGTTGCAAAGAGTCAGACATGACTGAGCAACTGAGCTGAACTGAACTGACTGAGGCAAGAGGAAAGTAATTCTTAGGAGTTAACTCCTTCCTGGAGAGAAAAGGGTAGATTAGGACAAGGCTAAATGAACTAGATTAGTACTTAGATCAACAGTGAATATCTACTACTCCATTTTTATTGGATTCTGCTAGGAATTTAAACATAACATAGTGAAATATCCCCTGCTTTAATACCTAGGTTGCATGTAACACTCACTAGGACTGGGTAGTCCATCACACAATAATGGAAGGCAGCTTTCTTGGACAAATATGTCTGCTTTCCAGAAGCAAAATATTCCTCAGATTGGATAGTCATCTAGTGTTTATTCCTATAGGTAGAGAGGATGGTTGGACTGGTCTTTGGGCTTGTTTTATTAGTAACAAAATTAATACATTGATCTCTTTATATCTGAATTTGTTTTGAGTTTAGAAGAGGAAAATGGGTATAATCATTACATTATCTCAAATTCTAACATCAGTCCTTATTTTTTTTAATAGATTGGCCTCTGAAATGTTGTCATTGCAGCTACAGTGCCTAGTCCAAAGCCTGGAACACAGCAGTGTTTGATGGAAAAATTCATGTTTTTTAGTATATTTTCATTTGATTATGTAAATTTATTCTAATCCTTATAATAGCTTGTTGAGTGAGGTATGAAAAACCTGTTTTAACAAAATGGCAAACTGTGGTTCAAGAAGTTAAATATCTGACAAACAAACTCATGTATATTCCTGAATTTTATCCCTCTTCCCTTTCTGTGGAGTGAAAGCAAGATAACCATCTTTATTGAATAAACTAGCAATGACATAGTAATTAGAGATAAATTAAATAGACAAGTTGAGGGACACTTTGGAAGTCTTAAATGCCAGATTGACAAGTTTGAAATTACACTGTTAAGTTATTAAGAGTCACTGAAAAATTTTAAGGAGAATGGTGTGTGACTTTTAGTTGCAGAGATAAATAGTAAATTGAAAATTAGAGACTACCAGGGAGACTGGTGCACCATTTTGGTGCATGAGGTTGTAGCAGCCCGAATTATGTTAATTATAATAGAAATGGAAAGCAATAGGACTTTTAGGATATTTACTTTTAAAAAAAATGTAAAATGTTATCAGTATATATTAGTTTGAATTTACACTATATGTTGGTTACCCAGGCAGTTCGTCCAAATAATTTATACAGTCCCAGATTATTCATGAAATACCTAACAAATGCCAAAACTGGATTTATTACTCATTATAAATCTATGAGTGAAGCCATGGAGTAATGCTGTTTCTCTAAAGCAAATTCAATACTCCCACATCTTATGTGATTCAATATAGTTTAACAGCTGTTTAATAGTTGACATTAAATGTTAATCTTCTTTCTCTTTAAGGCACCTTTTAGGTTTTGCTATTCCTCTGCTGGAAAGCTTTCCATGGTCCCTATTATTTTCCAGAATCCATAATTGGTTCACCATAATGTTGGCTCAACCAAACTCATGTCCCTATATCTTTAACTCCCCTATATAAAATCCATATGACTGAGGGAAAAAAAATCATCTTACTCTATACCCAAGTTTTGTAATCCTGTTTTTGTAGCTTTTCATGTAGGATTCCCATTTTCAGACCCAGATTTGGAGTGAATATGTTCAGGTTTGAAGCTGTGTGACCTGGGACAAATTCTGACTTCCCTTTACCTTGATGATTTCTTTTTTTTTTTTTTTTTATAATGATTAAATAGGTCCACAGATAGTAGGCACTCAAATATTACCTATAATAAGTATTATTATTTTTACTAGCAAATCTAATTTGCTCCAATATAACTAGTATTCCTTGAAGTTCAGAGTTTTCCATTGAAGTTTTTCCAATTGATTTAACTAAAATGTTACTGGTGTCTTACCTTTGGGTGTGAGGTATTAGAAACAAGATTATGTGACTAATTCATCTATTTTTTGTGCAGCTAAGCATATCAGATCTTTTTTCTGTAAGCAATCATTCAGTGAGTCAAAGGGAACTCTAATAGTATTCTTCTCTGTCACATACCTTAAATAACTAACACTTGATGTCTTTATTTCTGTTCCCTGAAAGCATAAAAGCACATCCTAGTTGACATAAATTTACTCCAGCTGACTTGACAATTTTATATCAGAAAGGAAATTCAGAGGCTCAGCCTGATTTTCTTATTGATAGCTAAATATTCTAAAGGTATTCTATGAGCATTACCTCAAGTGAGTATAGTAGCCAAAAAAATAGATAAGGATTTTTAATATCAGAGTACTTAAGAATATTGAAGATACTTACGTATCTTTGGAAGGAAATACTATTAACTGTGAAAATAACTTATTTTATAAATTACCTACTAGAATGCAACCCTTTCAAATAAAAGAGTCTGTTGTTTTGTGACATTGAAATGTTCTCATTCTTGCAAATATCAGTTCAGTTCAGTTGCTCAGTTGTGTCCGACTCTTTGCGACCCCATGAATCGCAGCACACCAGGCCTCCCTGTCCATCACCAACTCCTGGAGTTCATCCAAACTCATGTCCATCGAGTCAGGAATGCAATCCAGTCATGTCATCCTCTATCATCCCCTTTTCCTTTTCCTCCTGCCCCCAATCCCTCCCAGCATCAGAGTCTTTTCCAATGAGTCAACTCTTTACATGAGGTGGCCAAAGTACTGGAGTTTCATCCTCAGCATCAGTCCTTCCAAAGAACATCCAGGGCTGATCTCCTTTAGAATGGATTGGTTGGATCTCCTTGAAGTCCAAGGGACTCTCAAGACTCTTCTCCAACACCACAGTTCAAAAGCATCAATTCTTCAGCGCTCAGCTTTCTTCACAGTCCAACTCTCACATCCATACCTGACCACTGGAAAAACCATAGCCTTGACTAGATGGACCTTTGTTGGCAAAGTAATGTCTCTGCTTTTCAATATGCTATCTAGGTTGGTCATAACTTTCCTTCCAAGGAGTAAGCGTCTTTTAATTTCATGGCTGCAGTCACCATCTGCAGTGATTTTGGAGCCCCCCCAAAAATAAAGTCTG
>NW_011495084.1:4739236-4741054 GCF_000754665.1 Bison bison bison
TAGATTTCTCAAGAGGCAGGTCAGGGGGTCTGGTATTCCCATCTCTTTCAGAATTTCCCACAGTTTATTATGATCCACACAGTCAAAGGCTTTGGCATAGTCAGTCAAGCAGAAATAGATGTTTTTCTGGAATTCTCTTGCTTTTTCCATGATCCAGCGGATGTTGGCAATTTGATCTCTGGTTCCTCTGCCTTTTCTAAAACCAGCTTGAATATCTGGAAGTCAGGTTCACGTATTGCTGAAGCCTGGCTTGGAGAATTTTGAGCATTCCTTTACTAGCATGTGAGATGAGTGCAATTGTGTGGTAGTTTGAACATTCTTTGGCATTGCCTTTCTTTGGGATTGGAATGAAAACTGACCTTTTGCAGTCCTGTGGCCACTGCTGAGTTTTCCAAATTTGCTGGCATACTGAGTGCAGCACTTTCACAGCATCATCTTTCAGGATTTGAAATAGCTCAACTGGAATTCCATCACCTCCACTAGCTTTGTTCGTAGTGATGCTTTCTAAGGCCCACTTGACTTCACATTCCAGGATATCTGGCTCTAGGTGAGTGATCATACCATCGTGATTATCTTGGTCATGAAGATCCTTTTTGTACAGTTCTTCTGTGTATTCTTACCACCTCTTCTTAATATCTTCTGCTTCTTTTAAGTCCATACCATTTCTGTCCTTTATTGAGCCCATCTTTGCATGAAATGTTCCCTTGCTATCTCTAATTTTCTTGAAGAGATCTCTAGTCTTTCCCATTCTGTTGTTTTTGTCTATTTCTTTGCATTGATCACTGAGGAAGGCTTTCTTCTCTCTTCTTGCTATTCTTTGGAACTCTGCATTCCAATGCTTATATCTTTCCTTTTCTCCTTTGCTTTTCACTTCTCTTCTTTTCACAGCTATTTGTAAGGCCTCCCCAGACAGCCATTTTGCTTTTTCGCATTTCTTTTCCATGGGGATGGTCTTGATCCTTATCTCCTGTACAATGTCACGAACCTCAGTCCATAGTTCATCAGGCACTCTATCAGATCTAGTCCCTTAAATATATTTCTTACTTCCACTGTATAATCATAAGAGATTTAATTTAGGTCATGCCTGAATGGTCTAGTGGTTTTCCCTACTTTCTTCAATTTCAGTCTGAATTTGGCAATAAGGAGCTCATGATCTGAGCCATAGTCAGCTCCTGGTCTTTTTTTTGCTGACTGTATAGAGCTTCTCCATCTTTGGCTGCAAAGAATAGAATCAATCTGATTTCAGTGTTGACCATCTGGTGATGTCCATATGTAGAGTCTTCTCTTGTGTTGTTGGAAGTATAATGTTAGATATTTTTAGTACCTTCTGATATGAACCAGTTTGTCCTATTTTGTTGTCAATTATTTTCATAGTGAAAATTATGTTAAAGAAGTCAGGTGCTGTGCAGTCATTTATAGCAAACCTGTGTTTGAGCCAATGAATTCAGTTCAGTTCAGTGCCTCAGTCGTGTCCGAGTTTGCAACCCCATGGACTGACTGCAGCACACCAGGCTTCCCTGTCTATCACCAACTCCCAGAGTTTACTCAAACTCATGTTCATCAAGTTGGTGATACCATCCAACCATCTCATCCTCTGTCGTCCCCTTCTCCTCCCACCTTCAATCTTTCCCAGCATCAGGGTCTTTTCCAATGAGTCAGTTCTTTGCATCAGGTGGCCAAAGTATTGGAATTTAGCATCAGTCCTTCCAGTGAATATTCAGGACGGATTTCCTTTAGGATTGACTGGTTGGATCTCCTTGCAATCCAAGGGACTCTCAAGAGTTTTCTCCAACACCACAGTTCAAAAGCATCAATTCT
>NW_011495084.1:4741154-4774268 GCF_000754665.1 Bison bison bison
AGGGTCTTTTCCAATGAGTCAGTTCTTTGCATCAGGTGGCCAAAGTATTGGAGTTTCAGCTTCAGCATCAGTCCTTCCAATGAATATTCAGGACTTATTCCCTTTGGGATGGACTTGTTGGATCTTCTTGCAGTCCCAGGGACTCTCAAGAGTCTTCTCCAACACCACAGTTTAAAGGCATCAATTCTTCAGTGCTCAGCTTTCTTTATAGTTCAACTTTCACATCCACACATGACCACTGGAAAAACCATAGCTTTGACTAGACAGCCCTTTGTTGGCAATGTAATGTCTCTGGTTTTTATTATGCTTGTCTAGGTTGGTCATAACTTTTCTTCCAAGGAGCAAACATCTTTTAATTTTCAATAATTACATTAAACAGACATTAAAGTTTGTAGTTTGAGATTAAAATAGCACTAAATATATTTGAATATCTTTTGCATTTAAGCAAAAATGAAGATCTTATTTAGTGTATGGGAAGAATATATTTAAAGGAATAAATACTTTAATAATAAATATTTGTTTATAATAAGTGTGAAAATATAGAAAAGTAACATTTAGGTACAAACTGAGATGCTCTCATTGGGACACTGACATTCTTGGCACACTGTCATCTATTAGAGGTCACTATAAATAGACTGTTTGGAAAATCACAGAGGTTTAAAAGACAACCAAGAGCTAGGGCACCACTGAAAGGTAAAGTTCATATCCTACATGAAACCACTTGTTCACAATTAGGAGAGGTGGCTCTTTTAACTAATGCATGTAAGCCACATACAGTCAAGAAAAGTAAATAGAGGAATGTGTTCCAAACTAAATAATAAAATTTTAGAGAAAAAACAATGAAACAGAAGTTATTAGCTGACAAAAAGTTTAAAATAATGGTCATTAAACAGTTCATCCATTCTTCTGCAGAAGTTGGTTAGCAAAGAAAATCTGAGAGTACCAAAGAAGAGAGGAAGGGCAATAAGATGGCAGAGTAGAACTTGAGCCTACCTCCACTCACAAAAACAAAACCACAACTAGCTGCTGAACAGCCATCAGTAAAAAGACTGGAAACTACCAAATAAGATGTTCTACATCCAAAGGCAAAGACAAAACCACAACAAGATGATAGGATGGGTGCTTTCACAATGGTTGGCAGATGGGCGACCCACAGACTGGAATAAAAATTGTATCACAGAGGTTCTCCCACGGGAGTGAGAGTTCTCATGAACATAGATGCAAAAACCCTCAACAAAATACTAGCAAATCAAATTCAGCAACACATTAAAAGGACCATATAGCATGTTCAAGTGAGATTTATACCAGGAATACAGGGATTCGTTAATATATACAAACAATCAGGGTAATACAAGTTGACAAGTTAAAGAAAAAAAAGCACATGATCATCTCAATAGATGCAGAAAAAGCTTTTGATGAAGTTTGATACCAATTTATGATAAAAAGAAAACCCTCCAGAAAATGGTTATAGAGAGACTATACCTCAATATAATAAAGACCATATATGATAAACTTACACTAGCATCATAATGGTGAAAAGCTGAAAACATTTCCTCTAAAATTAGGAACAAGATAAGCATGTCTGCTTTCACCAGTTTTATTCAATATAGTTTTAAAAGTCCTAGCCATAGCTAGTAACCGAAATTGTAAAAGAAGTAGAAAAAGTAAAACTCTCACTGTTTGCAGATGACACAAATATATACATAGAAAATCCTAAAGATGCTACCAGAAAAATGCTAGAGTGCATTAATAAAGCTGGTAAAGTTGCAGGATAGAAAATTAATACACAGAAATCTCTTGCATTCCTGTACATTAACAACAAAATATCAGAAAGAGAAATCATGGAAAGAATCCCATTTACCATGGCACCCAAAAGAATAAAATACCTCGGAATAATCCCACCTAAGGAGAAAAAGAATTTCAGAAAACATCTACTTTTCTTTATTAATTATTCCAAAACCTTGACTGTGTAGATCACAACAAACTGGGGGAAATTCTTAAAGAGATGGGAATACCAGGCAGATGCTGCCGTCCGTGGGGTCGCACAGAGTTGGACATGACTGAGCAACTGAACTGAAGGAGACAAAAGAGCTGTACTCTGAAAACCGTAAGATACTGATGAATGAAATCAAAGACAACACAAACAGATGGCAAGATCTACCATGTTCTTCGATTGGAAGAATCAATATTGTGAAAATGACTGTACTACCCAAAACTATCTACAGATTCAATACAATCTCTATCGAATTACTAAAGGCATTTTTTTCCCCCACAGAATTAGAGCAAAACTTTTCCAATTTGAATGGAAGCGCAAAAGACCCTGAATAGCCAAAGCATCTTAAGAAAGGAGTGAATGAAAGGACTGAACGCCTTAGAATTCAGGCTCCCTGACTTCAGACTACAAACTACAGTAATCCAAAGAGTATAGCTGTGGTACAAAAGTAGAAACATAGATCAGTGAGACAGGATAGACAGTCTAGAGTTAGACTTATGGCCCACACACTTATTTCCACCTAATATACTGCAAAGGAAGCAGGAATATATAATTGAGAAAAGACAGTCTTCAATAAGTGGTGTTGGGAGAACTAGACAGCTACATGTAAAAGAATAAAATTAGAACACTCTCTAACACCATACACAGGAATAAGTTTAAAAATCTAATAAAGATCTAAATTTAATGCTGGATACTAGAAAACTCTTAGAAGCAAGCAGGCATAACACACTTTGACATGAATCACAGCAAGATCTTTTTTGATCCACTGCTGCTGCTGCTAAGTCACTTCAGTCGTGTCCGACTCTGTGCGACCCCATAGACGGCAGCCCACCAGGCTCCACCGCCCCTGGGATTCTCCAGGCAAGAACACTGGAGTGGGTTGCCATTTCCTTCTCCAAGGCATGAAAGTGAAAAGTGAAAGTGAAGTCTCTCAGTTGTGTCTGACTCTTCGCGACCCCATGGACTGCAGCCCACCAGGCTCCTCCGTCCATGGGATTTTCCAGGCAAGAGCACTGGAGTGGGGTGCCATTGCCTTCTCCATATCCACTGCCTAGAATAATGAAAATAGAAACAAACATAAATGTAGCATAATTAAACTTAAAACCTTTTGTACAACAAAGGAAACCATGAGCAAAATGAAAAGACAACTCTCAAGATGGGGGAAAGTATTTGCAAAGCAATTAAGAAGGGGTTAATCTCCAAAATATACAAACAACTCATGCAACTCAATATTAAAAAAATCAAAAAATGGGCAGAAGACTGAAATACACATTTCTCCATAAAAGATATACAAATGGCCAAAAACATGAAATTATGATCAACATCATCATTTATTAGAGTAATGCAAATCAAACTACAAAGAGCTACTACCTCACACCTTTCAGAATACCCATGCTTTAAAAAATCTATAAAAAATAAATGCTGGAAAGGAAAAGGACAAAAGGGAACTCTCCTACACTGTTGGTGGGAATGTAAATTCATTAAGCTGCTGTTGAAGAGTAGCATGGAAGTACCTTAAACAACTGAAAACAGAGCCACCCTATGACCCAGCAATCCCACTCTTACACGTATATCCAGAGAAAACCATAATTCGAAAAGATACATGAACCACAATGATCATTGTAACACTGTTTACAATAGCCAGGACATGAAAGTAACCTAAATGTCCATCATTGTAGGAATAAAGAAGATGCTGTACAATGATCCAAAGGAATATCACTCAGCCATAAAAAAAGAATGAAATAAGGACATTTGAAGCAATGTGGATGGATCTAGAGATTGTCATATAGAGTGAAGTGAGTGAGAAATACAAATATTATTCAATATTTCTTATATGAGGAATGACCTCATGGACTGCAGCCTACCAGGCTCCTCCATCCATGGTATTTTCCAGGCAAGAGTACTGGAGTGGGGTGCCATTGCCTTCTCCGAGTACAGATTAACTTATTTGCAAAGCAGTAATACAATCACAGGTATAGAAAACAAACTTATGGTTACCAAAGGGAGAAAGAGGTGTGTGACAAATCAGGAGATTGGTGTGTGACAATTTGGGAGATTGGAATTGACACATATAGACTACTGGTAAAGAATCCACCTGCAATGTAGGAGACCTGGGTTTGATCCCTGGGTTGGGAAGACCCCTGGAGAAAGAAAAGGCTACCCACTCCAGTATTCTGGCCTAGAGAATTCCATGGACTGTATAGCCCAGTGGGGTCACAGAGTTGGACACGACTGAGCAAACATCACTTCACTTCATACTACTTATATATAAAATGCAGGAGATGTGTGTTCAGTCCCTGATTGGGAAGATCCCCTGGAGCTGGAAATGGTGACCCATTCCAGTATTCCTGCCTGGGAAATCCCATGGACATAGGAACCTGGCAGGCTACAGTTCATGAGGTGGCAAAAGAGTTGGATGCAACTTAGTGACTAAGCAACAAGAACAATATATAAAATATATAACTAATGAGAAATTACTGTGTAACACAGGGAATTCTACTCAATGCTCTGTGTTGACCTAACCGGGAAGGAAATCTGAAAAAGAGTGGATATGTCTATATGCATAACTGATTCACTTTGCTGTACAACAGAAACTAACTCAACATTGTAAATTAACTAATCAGGGAACTTACCTAATCAGAGAAGCAAAAAGAAAAAAATAAAAGAGTGAAAATAGCTTAAGGGGCTAAGGGACCAACATCAAATGAAACAATATTTGCACCATAGGGATCCTAGAGGGAGAACAGAGTGAGGATAGGGCAGAAAATTTAAAGGTAACTGTAAACTTTACTAATCAGGTAAATAAAGATCACAGTGCAATTTTTTTAAAAAGACAATTAAAACATCAATGAAACTAAGAGCCGGTTCCTGCAAAAATAAAATTGGCAAACTTTGACTAAGCTCATCAAAAGAAAAAGATAAGACTCAAAATCAGAAATGAAAGGGGGACATTACAACTGACACTAAATAAATACAGAGGATCATCAGAGACAGGTATGAACAATTATATACAACAAACTGGACAGTCTAGGAGAAATAGGTATATTTCTAGATACATATAACCTATCAAGACAATTATAAGGAAATAGATCTGAGTAGACTGATTGCTAGTAAGGGAATTAAATTGATCATCAAAATATCACAACAAACTGAAGCCCAGAATCAGAGGACTTCACTGATGAATTATACCAAACATTAGAAAATAATTAATACCAATTCTTCTCAAACTCTTCCAAATATTAGAAGGAAAGGGAGCAGTTCCAAACTCTTTTTACAAGGCCAGCATTATCCTGATAGCATATTATATATAGAAAAATTCCAGCAAAAAACTACTAGGAGATGAATTCAGTAAAGTTACAAGATTAAGTCATTATATAAAAATATTCTGCATACATATATAACAATAATGAAATATCATAGGGAGAAATTGAGAAAACAGTTCCATTTACCACTGCATCATAAATAAAAGAAAATATCTTGGAATTAGTTTAGCCAAGGAGATGAAAACTATACACTGAAAACTATAAGACGTTGATGAAAGAAAGTAAAGAGGACATATATACAAGATATCCTGAGTTCACAGATTGAAAGAATTAATATTGTTAAAATGACCATACTACCAAAAGAAATATACAGATTCAAAGCAGTTCTTATCAAAATCCCCAAGTCATTTTTCACAGAAATAGAAATATCAGGCAGTTTGTTCTAATTTGTAGTTAAATATTAGTATTTATTTTTATGTTGCTAGTGATATTTAACAGTTTCTGCATGTTTATTTGAACATATACTTATGGCATTCTCTTCTCATTTCAGGGGGACCCTAATTACACTGGGGGTTTCCCTGGTCACTCAGACAGTAAAAAATCTGCCTGCAATTCAGGAGACCTGGGTTTGATTCTTGGGTTGGAAAGATCCCCTGGAGAAGGGAGTGGCTGCCCACTCCAGTATTCTTGCCTAGAGAGTTCCATGGACAGAGGAGCCTGGCAGGCTGCAGTCCACGGGGTCACAAAGACTGGGACACAGTTGACTGACTAACACTTTTACTAATTACTTTCACACACATAAGCTGCAGTGCCTGACCTAGTGTGGGTACCCACCAGTGACATTTATTGGCATCGTTGTTGTAGCACAATTCCTCCTCCTCCATTTCTTCTTATACTGCTTATGTTTATTCTTCACCTATTATTAAACTAAGTAAATAATGGATTAAAATGTACTCTTTTATAGCTTTAAATCATACGAAAAAGATTCAAAAGATAAGAAATGTAAATACCAATAATTATATCATGGTAACTACTAATATAGAAGCTATAATTTTCACCTTTAAGGGGCTCATGATTACATATGTCAATAATATTATAAATATTTGTCTATGGATACAACTTAATTTCTCCCATACTGTTCAAATGTTAGACATACATTTTCTTTGTGGTTTTACTATAAAATTAAATCTCACATTAAGTCAAAGATATAAATTAAATATGCTCTATTTTTAGAGTATAAATTTCAACATTTATTTCTTAGTTAAATGAAAGTCTGACAATATTTTGTTTTTTATTACATGGAATTTTGTTTTATAATTATGTACTATATTCTCTATGTTTTGTCTTTTCTGTTTGTGTGTTTTTCTTGACAATGTGTGAAGAAACATTCTTTTTTTCTATTTGTTAAACCAAAAGTTTAAAAATATTTTAAATTTTTCCTAGTAATTAAATTTTAAATTGGTTTTATTCTGGTGTACTTTTAGCTGTTATGTTTTGAATCTGCTGCTGTTCTTATGAAGTAGTTTGGTGTCACAAAACATAAATATTCATGGTAGTCCATAACTTTAGCAATGAAAATAAAGTATATATAATTTTTGTCTGTTTTTCTGTTTCATATAAAGTCAATGTTTTTGTTCTCTCATTTCTATATAAAAACACACATGTAAGTATTGTAGATAGGTTTGTAAAAACGTTTTGAAGTATACCACATTGGAGTTTGTTCAATCTCATTGCATTGTAGTACTTCATTGTGTGACTATGCCATAATTTAGCCATTCTGTTGTTTATAAGAATTGTGAGTTTCAGCTTAAAGCTATGTTATCAGGTACATAAAGATTTAGCACTATAACATCCTCCTAAAAGAAAATTCCTTTATTATTTTGAGATATCCCTGAGTAATTTTACTGTAGCTAGGATGACAGCAGCTATGAATAAGAAAGTTCACAGATGTCCACTCTAGTGAACAGACACAAAGATGATTCCCAGTGTTTTCTGCTTACTGATATTCATGATCTCATACAGTGTTTTCCCATTACCTGCTTCTAATCAATGAAACATGGCAAAGATATTGGAATGTCACTACTGTAATTATGATGTATGTGAATTCCATCTTATTAGCCAGTGTATTTCAGTTCAGTTCAGTTGCTCATCGTGTCTGACTCTTTGCAACCCTATGAACTGCAGCATGCCAGGCCTCCCTGTCTATCGCCAACTCCCAGAGCCTACCCAAACTCACGTCCATTGAGTCAGTGATGCTATCCAACCATCTCATTCTCTGTCATCCCTTTCTCCTCCTGCCCTCAATCTTTCCCAGCATTAGGGTCTTTTCCAATGAGTCAGCTCTTCGAATGAGGTGGCCAAAGTAATGGAGTTTCAGCTTCAACATGAGTCCTTCCAATGAACACCCAGGACTGATCTCCTTTAGGATGGCCTGGTTTGATCTCCTTGCAGTCCAAGGGACTCTCAAGAATCTTCTCCAACACCACAGTTCAAAAGCATCAATTCTTCAGTGCTCAGCTTCATTTATAGTCCAACTCTCTCATCCATACATGACTACTGGAAAAACCATAGCCTTGACTAGATGGAACTTTGTTGACAAAGTAATGTCTCTGCTTTTTAATATGCTGTCTAGGTTGGTCACAACTTTCCTTCCAAGGAGTAAGCATCTTTTAATTTCATGGCTGACCCTAACCCTAACCAATGTACTAGAGAGACCCTAAAGCTGCCGTGAAGTAAAGGCCAAGTTAGAAATCCCATATCAAAAGAACTCTGGGTAGCCTTTTTGTGCAAAAGCATTCTCCAGCAAGAAACTGAAACCTCAGTAATGCAAATACTTGAATACTGCCAACAACCTAGTGGCTCTAAAGCAGATGTTTCCACAACCGATTCTCTAGCCTACATGTGGATTGTAGTCTCCTGTGACTGAAGCAGAAGACCCAGTTAAACTGTGCCCAGACTTCTGACAGAAATTGTGGATAATACATGTGTGTTGTTTTACAAACTAGGTTTTTGGATATTTGTCTTGCAGCAATAAATAACACATTCATCATTACCACCATTATTCTTCTGGTTTTTGAAGGGTTTATACTAGTAAACTAAGAGGATGATGATAGGGACAATTATCCATGTATAATTAGTGACACCTTACAGGGTGATAAGTCTCTGTCATTATATCTGGAATATGATATCACAGTTGACCTTTGAATGTTGGTATGATTGTATGGTCCAGTTATATGCAGATGTTTTTCAGTAGTAAATATTACAGTGCAACACAGTCCATTGTTGGTTTAATAGGCAAATGTGAGAAACTGCAGATATGAAGGGCCAATTCTACATTATGTATGGATTAACCCTTGTGGTGTTTAAGAGTCAGATGTACTTCTTACTCACTATTTGGCAAAGGGAATATATGCATTTTAAGGTTTTCCACTTGGATTTTGTGTCATAATAGCTCTAATCCTCAGTTCAGAAAATTGAGACAGCTCACCAAAGGATATAATCAACAAATTCAAAAGTTAACCTTACTGAATGAGAGAAAATAATGATAAAGAATTGATATCCAAAGACCCTGTGCAAGTCACTAACATCAACAGCAGCAACAATATGATGAAAAATTAGGCAGAGGATCTGAATAGACATTTTTCCAAAGAAGAAATACAGATAGCCAAAAGGGCCATAAAAAAGATGCTCAATATCCATAATCCTTAGAGAAATGCAAATCAAAACCATGATGAGATGTTACCTCACCTATTAGAATGGCTACTATCAGGAAGCAGTAGGTATTAGTGAAAATGTGGAGAAAAGGGAGCCCTTGTGCACTGCTGGTGGGAATTTAAATTGGTGCAGCCACCATGGAAAACAGTATGAAGATTCAATAAAAATAGATACTACCACATGATGCAATTACGCTTCTGAGTATAAAAATAAGATGAAAAAAACTATCTCTAAAGGACACATGCACAGTCACAATTTGTAGTATTTTTACAAGAGCCAGGATAACAGAAATTACTTATCACTTCATGAATGGATACAGAAAATGTGGCATGTATATATATATATATATATATATATGTATGTATGTATAATGGAATATTATTCAGTCATAAGAAGAAGGAAATCTTGCCATTTGTGACAACATGATAGACCTTGAGTGTTATGCCAAGTGAAATGTCAGATAAAGTCATAAAACTATATTCTGATCTCGTGTATGGAATCTAAAAAACTAAACATCCTCAAAGACACAGAGGTGGAGTATAGGGGTTAAGTAAAATAGGGAAAGGGAGTCAAATGGTAGAAACTTTCAGTGATGAAATTAAACCATGGTGATGTAAGGCATAGCATGGGGACTATAAAGATGATTCTTGAACAATGTGGGGGGCATGTGTGCCAAAACCCTATGTAGTGCAAAATCCACATACAGCCTTCAGCTCTTTATATCTATAGTTCCTTGTATCCCCAGCTCCTTATTTTTTGATTTGACAAACCACAGATTGGCATAGTACTGTTCCATTTACTACTGAAAAATTCATGGATAAGTAGACCCACACATTTTAAAACTATGTTATTCAAGAAGAGTCAACTTCACTTAATATTCTGTAATACTATACAATATATAGTATATACTGTATGCTATACCATATTTGAATGTTCCTAAGAGAAGGATCAGAAAGCAAAGAATGTTGATAATATATGGCAGAAACTGAAGAACTGAAGAGCCTCTTGATGAAAACAAAAGAGGAGAGTGAAAAAGTTGGCTTAAAACTCAACATTCAGAAAACTAAGATCATGGCATCCAGTCCCATCACTTCATGGCAAATAGATGGGGAAACAATGGAAACAGTGAGATACTTTTTGGTGGGGGGGGGGTGCCAAAATAACTGCAGATGGTGACTGAAGCCATGAAATTAAAAGATGCTTGCTCCTTGGAAGAATGGCTATGACTAACCTAGAGAGCATATTTAAAAGCAGAGACATTGCCAACAAAGGTCCATGTAGTCAAAGCTATGGTTTTTCCAGTAGTCATGTATGGATGTGAGAGTTGGACTATAAATGAAGCTGAGCACCAAAGAATTGATGCTTTTGAATTGTGGTGTTGGAGAAGACACTTGAGAGTTCCCTGGACTGCAAGGAGATCCAACCAGTCATCCTAAAGGAAATCAGTCCTGAATATTTATTGGAAGGACTGATGCTGAAGCTTAAACACCAATAGTTTGGCCACCTGATGCAAAGAACTGACTCACTGGAAAAGACCCTGATGCTGGGAAAGACTAAAGGAGGGAGGAAAGGGGACGACAGAGGATGAGATGGTTGGATGGCATCATTGACTGGATCACAGCATCACTGACTCGACAGACATGGGTTTGAGTAAGCTCTGGGACTTGGTGATGGACAGGGAAGCCTGGTGTGCTTCCCTGAAGTCCATGGGGTCACAGATAGTCAGACATGACTGAGCAACTGAACTGAGCTGAAGAGATGAATCTAAAAATCTTTATCTAGAAAAAGTGTTTGACGAATTTCAACACCCAGTTATGATAAAAACTTAACAGAAAGTGGGCATAGAGGGAATATAAGTCAACAAAATAAAAGCCATACAGGGCAAACCCACAGCAAATGCAACTCTTCAAGGTGAAAAACTCAGAGCTGTTCCTTGAAGATCAGGAACAAGACAAGGGTCACCACTCTTGCCACTTTTATTCAACTTCATTTAGGAAGTCCTGGCTGCAGCTACTACAGAAGAAAAGGCAATAAAAGGAAGCCAAATTGGAAAAGAAGTAAACTCTCACTGTTTGCAGATCACATGATACTACAGATAGAAAATCCTAAATATGCTATCAGAAAACCACTAGAACTCATCAATGAATTTGGCAAAGTTTCAGGACACAAAAGTAATACAAAGAAATCTCTTGTATGTACTAACTAACTGAATAACTAACACATATATACTGCTACTGCTGCTGCTGCTAAGTCGCTTCAGTCGTGTCCGACTCTGTGCGACCCCATAGACGGCAGCCCAGCAGGCTCCCCGGTCCCTGGGATTCTCCAGGCAAGAACACTGGAGTAGGTTTCCATTTCCTTCTCCAATGCATGAAAGTGAAAAGTGTAAGTGAAGTCGTTCAGTCATGTCCTACCCTCAGCAACCCCATGGACTGCAGCCTACCAGGCTCCTCTGTCCATGGGATTTTCCAGACAAGAGTACTGGAGTGGGGTGCCATCGCCTTCTCCTACATATATTCTAACAATGAAAAATCACAGAAGAGATTAAGGAAACAATCTTATTTACCATCAGAAGAATAAAATACCTAAGAATAAACTTAGCTAATGAGGCAAATGATTTGTTCTTGGAAAACTATGATACTGATGAAAAAAATCAAAGAAGACACAAACAGATGGAGATCTACCACGTTCTTGGATTGGAAGAATCAATATTGTGAAAATGACTATGCTACCCAAAGCAATCTATAAATTCAATGCAATTGCTACCAAATTACCAACAGCATTTTTCATAGAACTAGACCAAAAATCCTACAATTTGTAGGGAAACATAAAGACACTGACTAGCCAAAGCAATCTTGAGAAAAAAAGAATGGAGCAGAAGGAATTAAAATCCCTGACTTCAGATATACTACAAAGCTTCAATAATCTAAATATTATAAAGAGTATAGAGAGTATAGTCATGGCACAAAAACAGAAAAATAGATCAATGGAACAAGATAGAAAGCCCAGAGATTAAACTCCTGCCCCTATGGTCACCTAATACATGACAAAGGAGGCAAGAGAATACAGTGGAGAAAGGACAGTCTTTTCAATAAGTAGTGCTCAGAAAACTGGACAGCTATATGTAAAAGAATGAAATTAGAATACTCCCTAACACCACACACACAAACAAACACAAAATGTACTAAACACCTAAATGTAAGACTGAACACTGTAAAACGCCTAGAAGAAAGCATAGGCAGAACACATAAATTGACATAAATTGCTGCAAGCTGTTTTCTCACCCACCTCTTAGAGAAAAGGAAATAGAAACAAAAATAAACATATAGTACCTAGTTAAAAGCTTTTGCACAGCAAAGGAAACCATAAACAAAACAAATAGACAATCCACAGAATGCAAGAAAATATTTGCAAACAATGTGACCAACAAAGTATTAGTCTCTAAAATTTATAAACACCTCATGAAGCTCCATATCAAAACAAAAAGCAAACAACCCAATCAAAAAATGGGTGGAAGATCTAAACAGACATTTCTTCAAAGAAGACATACTGATGACCAAAAAAGCACATGAAGAAGTGATTAACATCTCTTCATCAGAGAAATGCAAATCAAAATTACAATGAGGTATCACCTCACACAGGCCAAAATGGCCATCAAAAAATCTACAATCAAGAAATGCTGAAGAGGATGTGGAGCAACAGGAACACTATTATACCACTGGTGGAAATATAAATTGGTACAGCCACTATGTAGCACAGTATGAGATACCTTAAAAAACACAATGTTCGATAAAGCTAAAAGCTGGTTCTTTGAGAAGGTAAACAACACTGAAAAATCATTTAGCCAGATTCATCAAGAAAAAAGGGAGATGACTCAAATCAGTAAAATTAGGGAAAAAAAAAAAAAGAGTTACAATAGACAACACAGAAATACAAAGCATAAGAGACTATCAGAAGAAACTATATGCCAATAAAATGGACAACTTGGAAGAAATGGACAAATTCTTAGAAAAGTATAACCTTCCAAAACTGAACCAGGACGAAATAGGAAATATGAATAGACCAACCACAAGCACAGAAATCCAAACTGTAATAAAAGATCTTCCAACAAACAAAAGCCCAGGACCAGATGGCGTCACAAATGGAATTCTACCAAAAGTTTAGAGAAGAGCTAACACCTATCCTGCTCAAACTCTTCCAGAAAATTGCAGAGGAAGGAAAACTCCCAAGCTCATTCTTCAAGGCCACCATCACCCTGATATCAAAATCAGACAAAGATGCGACAAAAAAATTACAGACCAATAACACTGATGAACACAGGTGCAAAAATACTCAACAAAACTCTAGCAAACAGGATCCAACAACATATTTAAAAAATCATACATCAGGCCAAGTTGATTTTATCCCAGGGATGCAAAGAGTCTTCAATATATGCAAATCAATCAATGTGATACATCATATTAACAAATTGAAAGATTAAAAACCGTATGATCATTTCAAAAGGTGCAGTGAAAGCCTTCAACAAAATTAAAGACCCATTTATGATAAAAAAAAAAAATCTCAGAAAGCAGATACAGAATGAACATGCCTCAACATAATAAAGGCCATATATGACAAACCCACAGCAAACATTATCCTCAAGGGTGAAAAACTGAAAGCATTTCCTCTAAAATCATGAAAAAGGCAAGGTTGCCTACTCTCACCACTATTATTCAACATAGTTTTGGAACTCTTAGCCATAGCAATCAGAGAAGATAAAGATATAAAAGGAATCCAGACTAGAAAAGAAGTAAAACTCACTCTTTGCAGATGACATAATTCTCTACACAGAAAACCCTAAAGATGCCACCAAAAATTATTAGAGTTAATTAATGAAATTGTAAAGTCACATGATATAAAACTAATACATAGAAATCCCTTGCATTCCTATACAATAACAATGAAACATCAGAAATACAAATTAAGGAAATAATCCTATTCACCATTACAATAAAAAGAATAAAATACTTAGGAATAAATTTACCCAAAGAGAAAAAAGACTTGTATGCAGAAAGCTAGAAGACACTGATGAAAGAAATCGAAGATAACACAAACAGATGGACAGATATGCAATGTTCTTGGATTGGAAGAATCAATATAGTGAAAATGACTGTATTACCCAAAGCAATCTATTGATTCAATGCAATCCCCATTAAATTGCCAAAAGTCTTTTTCACAGAACTAGAGAAAATAATTTCACAACTTGTATGGAAACACAAAAGACCCTGAATAACCAAAGCAAAGCAAAAAAAAAAAAAAAAAAAAAAAAAACAAACTGGAGGAATCAGCCCTCCCGAATTCAGACTATACTACAGATCTACAGTCATCAAACTTACATTAGTGCATGTAAAATAGACAGGCAATGGGGATTTGCTATATGACTCAAGGAACTCAAACAGGGGCTCTGTAACAAACTAGAGAGGAGAATGAGAAGGGAGATGGGAGAGAGGGAGAGAGAAGATGGAGGGGGACATCTGTATACCTATGGCTGATTCATGTTGAGGTTTGGCAGAAAACAACAAAATTCTGTAAAGCAATTAACCTTCAATTTAAAATAAATAAAATTTTAAAAAGTATGATACTGGCACAAAAACAGAATGTAGACCAATGGAACAAGACAGAAAGTGCAGAGATAAGCCTACGCACCTATGAACAGTTTATCTTTGACAAAGGAGGCAACAATACACAATGCAGAAAAGACAGCCTCCTCAACAAGGTTTGCTGGAAAAAAAAAAAAAAAAAGGTAAACTACATGGAAAAGAATGAAATTAGAAAACTTCCTAACACCAAACACAAAAATAAACTCAAATGGATTAAAGATCTTAAGGTAAGACCTTAAAACTTAAAACTCTTAGAGGAAACCATAAAACTCTTAGAGGAAAACATAGGTAGAACACTCTCTAATATAAATCACTGCAAAATCCTCTATGATCTACCTCTTAGAGTAAGGAAAATAAATACAAAAATAAACAAATGGGACATAATTAAACTTAAGATCTTGCACAAAGAAGGAAACTACAAGCAAGGTGAAAAGACAACCCTCAGAATGGGAGAAAATATCAAACAAAACATCTAACAAAGAATTAATCTCCAAAATATATAGGCAGTTCATGCAACTCAATACCAGAAAAAGAAACCACCAAATCAAAAAGTGGGCAGAAGACCTAGACAGATATTTCTTCAAAGAAGACATACAGATGACTAATCATATGAATGATACTCAACATCACTCATTACTGGAGAAATGCAAATCAAAACTACAGTGAGATACCACCTCACAATGGTCAGAAAGGCAATCATAAAAATGTCTCCAAATAATAAATGCCAGATTGGGTGTGGAGAAAAGGGAACCCTCTTATAGTGTTGGAGGGAATGCAAACTGATAAAACTACTATGAAGACAGTATTGAGATTCCTTAAAAAACTAGGAATAAAACTACCATATGACTCAGCAGTCCCACGGCTGGGCATATACCCTGAGGAAACCATAACTGAAAAAGACACATATACCCTGATATTCATCTGTTCGTTGCAGCACTATTTACAATAGCTAGGGCATGGAAGCCATCTAGATGTCCATCAACAGATAAATGGATAAGGAAGTTGTGGTATATATACACAACGGAATATTACTCAACTATAAAAAGGAATGCATTTGAGTCAGTTTTTAGAACTGGATGAACCTATAATAATGAACCTATTATACAGAGTGAAGTCAGAAAGAGAAAAACAAATATCATATATTAATGCACATATATGGAAGAGGTGCCAAGAACACACAGAAGAACTATACAAAAAAGATCTTCATAATCCAGATAATCATGATGCTGTGATCACTCATCTAGAGCCAGACATCCTAGAAGGCAAAGTCCAGTGGGCCTTAGGAAGCATCACTACGAACAAAGCTAGTGGAGGTGATGGAATTCCAGTTGAGCTGTTTCAAATCCTGAAAGATGATGCTGTGAAAGTGCTGCACTCAATATGCCAGCAAATTTGCAAAACTCAGCAGTGGCCACTGGAAAGGGTCAGTTTTCATTCCAATCCCAAAGAAAGACAATGCCAAAAAATGTTCAAACTACCACACAATTGCACTCATCCCACACGTTAGTAAAGTAATGCTCAAAATTCTCCAATCCAGGCTTCAAATGTACATGAACTATGAACTTCCAGATGTTCAAGCTGGTTTTAGAAAGGGCAGAGGAACCAGAGATCAAATTGCCAACATCCATTGGATCATCAGAAAAGGAGAGGGCAGTTAAAGAAAAACATCTATTTCTGCTTTATTGACTATGCCACTGCCTTTGACTTGGAGAAGGAAATGGCAACCCACTCCAGAATTCTTGCCTGGAAAATCCCATGGACAGAGGAGCCTGGCAGGCTACAGTCCATGGGGTCGCAAGAGTATGACATGACTTAGTGAATAAACCACCACCCACCAGCATTTGACTGTATGGATCACAACAAACTGTGGAAAATTCTTCAAGAGATGGGAATATCAGACCACCTGACCTGCCTCCTGAGAATCTGTATGCAGGTCAAGAAGCAACAGTTAGAACTGTATATGGAACAACAGACTGGATCCAAATAGGGAAAGAAGTATGTCAAACCTGTATATTGTCAGCCTGCTTATTTAATTTATATGCAGAGTATGTCATACAAAATGACAAGCTGGATGAAGCACAAGCTGGAATCAAGATTGTCAGGAGAAATATCAATAACCTCAGATATGCAGATGACACCACCCTTATGCCAGAAAGCGAAGAAGAAAGAACTAAGAGC
This sequence comes from Bison bison bison, assembly GCF_000754665.1. Classification (NCBI taxonomy): domain Eukaryota; kingdom Metazoa; phylum Chordata; class Mammalia; order Artiodactyla; family Bovidae; genus Bison; species Bison bison. The sequence goes on from NW_011495084.1 coordinate 4,757,942, forward strand.
CTCTTGATGAAAGTGAAAGAGGAGTTAAAAAATTGGCTTAAAACTCAACATTCAGAAAACTAAGATAATGTCATCTGGTCCTATCACTTCATGGCAAATAGATGGGGAAACAATGGAAACAGTGAAAAACATTATCTTTTTGGGCTCCAAAATCACTGCTGACATGGACTGCAGTCATGAAATTAAAAGATGCTTGCTCCTTGGAAGAAAAGTTATGACTAACTTTGACAGCATATCAAAAAGCAGAGACATTACTTTGCCAATAAAGGTCCGTCTAGTCAAGGCTATGGTTTTTCCAGTAGTCATATATGGATGTGAGAGTTGGACTATAAATGAAGCTGAGCACCAAAGAATTGATGCTTTTGAACTGTGGTGTTGCAGAAAACTCTTGGGATCCCTTGGACTACAAGGAGATCCAAGCAGTCCATTCTAAAAGAAATCAATCCTGAATATTCATTGGAAGGACTGATGCTGAAGCTGAAACTCCAATACTTTGGCCACCTGATGCAAAGAACTAACTCATTGGAAAAGACCCTGATGCTGGGAAATATTGAAGATGGGAAGAGAAGGGGAAAAAAGAGGATGATATTGTTGGATGGCCTCACTGACTCAATGAACATGAGTTTGAGTAGGCTCCGGGAGTTGGTGATGGACAGTGAAGTCTTGTATGCTGCAGTCCATGGGGACATGACTGAGTGAGTGAACTGAACTGATTCAATCTAGGATGATAATACTGACAGTCCTACATGCAGGGCAGCAAAGGAGATACAGACATAAATAACAGACTTTTGGACACAATGGGAGAAGGAGAGAGTGGGATGATTTGAGAGTATAGCATTGAAACTTTTTACCATATGTAAAATAAATAACTTCCCTGGGCTTCCCTGGTGGCTCAGATGGTAAAGCATCTGAGGAAATGCAGGAGACCCATGTTCAATCCCTGGGTTGGGAAGATCCCCTTGAGAAGGAAATGACTACTGCCCCCCAGTATTCTTACCTGGAGAATTTTCATGGACAGAGGAGCCTAGTCGGCTATGATCCCTGGGTCACAAAGAATGGGAAATGGCTGAGTGACTAAGACTAACTAACTCAAATAATAAACCACTAGAAGTTTCAGGTATGATGCAGGAAACCCAATGCTAGTGCTCTGTGCCAACCTGGAGGGGTGGAGAGGGCAGGGAGGTTGAAGGAGGTTCAGGAGGGAAGATCACAGGTATGCCTATGGCCAATTCATGTTGATATATGGCAGGGGCCATCACAATATTGTAAAGTAATTATCCTCCAATTAAACTAAATGAATAATTTGTTTTAAAGAACCTAAAAATAAGCTACTATATGACCCAGCAATCCCACTCCTGGGTGTATATCCAGAGAAAACCACAATGAGAAAAGATACATATACCCAGATACTCATTGCAGCCCTATTAACAATAGCCAGGACATGGAAGCAGTCTAAATGTCCATTGACAGAGGAATATATTAAGATGTGGTACATATACACAATGGATTGCTGCTGCTGCTGCTAAGTCACTTCAGTCATGTCCAACTCTGTGCGACCCCTTAGATGGCAGCCCACCAGGCTCCACTGTCCCTGGGACTCCCCAGGCAAGAATACTGGAGTGCGTTGCCATTTCCTTCTCCAATGCATGCATGCATGCTAAGTCTCTTCATTCAAGTCTGACTCTGTGCAACCCTATGGACAGTAGCCCACCAGGCTTCTCCATCCACAGGATTCTCCAGGCAAGAATACTGGAGTGGGTTGCCATTTCTTTCTCCCATACAATGGATTACTCAGCCATAAAAAAAAAAGAACAAAATAATGCCATTTGCAGCAACATATATGAACCTATAGATTGTCATACTAAATGAAGTAAGACAGAGAAAGACAAATATTATATAATATCACTTGTCTATGGATGCTAAAGAAATGCTACAAGTGAATCTATTTACAAAATAGAAATAGAGCCACAGATATAGAAAATAAACCTATTACCAAGGAGAAAGGGAGGGGGAAAGATAAATTGGGAGACTGGGGTTGACATATACAAAATACTATATATAAAATAGATAACTGATAGCAACCTACTGTAATAGCACAGGTAACTCTACTCAGTACTCTGTAATACCTATATGGGAATAGAATCTAAAAAAGAGTGGATATATGTACATGTATAACTGATTCACTTTGCTGTTTAGCAACAACTAATGTAACACTGTAAATCAATTGTACTCTAGTCAAAATTAATTTTAAAAAGTATCACAGGAAACACTTTGAACTATGTATGCAGACGGATGTCAGCTAGAGTTATTACGGGGATCATTTTGCTGTATTTACAAATATCTAATTCTCAATGTTATATACCTGAAACTGATAGTGGTTTATGTCAGTTCTTGTTGTTGTTTAGTCTCTGTTGTGTCCAACTCTTTTGCAGCTCCATGGGCTGTAGCCCACAAGGCTCCTCTGTCCATGGAATTTCCCGGGCAAGAACATCTGAATGGGTTGCCATTTCCTTCTCCAGGGGAATCTTCCTGACCAGATTCTTACCAACTGAGCCACCAGGGAAGCCCTTATATCAATTATACCTCAATAATAAAACATTTGAAAAATTGGAAAAACATTTAAAAATTCATAAGTCAAATTGTTGATAGCTTGAAATTGGCCATGGTGGGGGACATATGCCTCAGAAACCAGCAGACACTATAAATTAGGATTTTTTTCCCCCAGAGAGTTAGCCTACCAGCACACCACTACCCGTTGTCTTCCTTTTAAAAGTACATACACACATATACACGTGTGTGTGTGTGTGTGTGAGAGTGTGTGGAGCACTTCATTTCTTATAAGCAATAGCCTTTGAATGATCTGATCATTCTTCTTTCCACAAAGAGACATTTACTCTGGTAAACTGCCATAGGTCCCTTAGGGAAATGTGAAGTGATCAGTATTACATAAATGTTGGGTTTTGTAGGGTTCTTCCTCAAGAAAACACAGCCACCCCTTTAACTGATTGGCTCTAAGACTGAGAACTGAGACAACTGTAAATACTACGGGAGGGTTTCGTTATTTTCCATTATAGTGAAATATATCATCTACATTTTTGATTTTTTTTTAATTTTTAAAATCATGACATACTATTTGAAATTTAGAAAAAAGTTAAAAGGATAGTATAAAGCTCTCTTGTTTGTCCCAATTGTTTATATTTTGCTTTCACTGAATTTTTATAGTCTTTCTCTCTCCATGTGTGTATGTATTTTTTCTGAATTATTTAAGTGAAAGTTGGAGATAAAATATTTATGTTACCATGGATATGTTAGATGTTTATTTCTTAAGAACAAGGATGTTCTCTTAATAACCATAACTCTCAAAATAAAAATTGACAGTAATATAATTCTGTTATTTAATCCAGAGACCATATTTCATGATCTTTATGTGGTCTCAGTAATACTTTTCATAGCTGTTATATTTTCTGGTCCAGAATTTAGATGTGCAAGAACACATGTTGCATTTAGATATTCTTTCTCCTTAGTCTCCATTACTCTGAAAGAGTTCCACAGGTTTTCTGTCTTCTGAATTTGACTTTTGTGAAAAGTAGAGGTGTCACAGCAAGAAGTTTTTCTATATTTTTACTTGACGTTTTAGCTTGAATATAGTACACATCCATGCTTGCATGTAAATCAGTATGAACTTTTGGACCATGGTTTCTTGAATAAGTTAAAATCTATTGCTATCATTGTTTATTTTCTGATGTTCCTAAAGTGACCAATATAAGCCCCCCAATCTAATCCCTGGGTCCTTTTGAGATGTCCCATCATTCTTAGAACACTTTCTTATTTTCTAGAAAAACAAAATGTTCAGATCTCATGTACCTTCCCTTCCTTAACCCTCAAATCAGGTTTTTTCACCTTAATGAGTCTGCTGTTGCTAAGTTGTTTCAGTCGTGTCCGACTCTGTGCGACCCCATAGACGGCAGCCCACCAGGCTCCCCTGTCCCTGGGATTCTCCAGGCAAGAACACTGGAGTGGGTTGCCATTTCCTTCTCCAATGCATGAAAGTGAAGAGTGAAAGTGAAGTCGCTCAGTTGTGTCCGACTCCTAGCGACCCCATGGACTGCAGCCTACCAGGCTCCTCCGTCCATGGGATTTTCCAGGCAAGAGTACTGGAGTGGGGTGCCATTGCCTTCTCTGCTTAATGAGTCAAGGTTCCTTTTAGTGGAGAATTATATTTAGAAACAAATATTTGACTTGTAGGGCTTCCCCTGTGGCCCAGCAGTAAAGAATCCACCTGCAATGCAGGAGAAGCAAGAGATTTGGGATTGACCCCTGGGTCAGGAAGATCCCCTGGAGGAGGAAATGGCAACCCTCTCCAGTATTCTTGCCTGGAAAATCCCATGGCCAGAGGAGCCTGGCAGGCTAGAGTCCATGGGCTCACAAAGAGTCGGACATGACTTAGGGACTAAACAACAATATTTTACCTGTAGATATTTTTATTGTTATTGGTGTATAATTGCTTATAGATCTCCTCAACAGATGGGTCAAGGAAAAGAAAATAACTACTTACCCAACCCTTTCCCTAGACATGATATTTCTTTAGTGAGGCCTTGCAGAGACTTGCCCCTAGTTATTTCTCTAGAAACAAAAAAAGTAAGGTTTTAAGAATGGCAAGAATCATATTTAAAGTAACTACAGCATTTGAGGACTTTGCATATTTTAAACTTTGAAGAAACCAGTTTCTGTTTGTAGTAGACTAATAATGACATCGGAGAAGGCAGTGGCACCCCACTCCAGTGCTCTTGCCTGGAGATTCCCATGGACGGAGGAGCCTGGTGGGCTGCAGTCCATGGGGTCGCTAAGAGTCGGACACGACTGAGCGACTTCACTTTCATTTTCCACTTTGATGCATTGGAGAAGGAAATGGCAACCCACTCCAGTGTTCTTGCCTGGAGAATCCCAGGGACGGGGAAGCCTGGTGGGCGGCCGTCTATGGGGTCGCACAGAGTCGGACACGACTGAAGTGACTTAGCAGCAGCAGCAATAATGACATAAAAATTTTAAAATGACTGTTTTTCTCTCTGGAATAAGAGGCTCTGAAAGCTATTTTCTACAAGTATTTGAAATCAGAATTTCAAAATTGTTGGAAATGACAAAAATGACCCTAAATATTGTCTTATTTTACAAGTAAGTATACTAAGACAAAAAATGCTACTTGTTTACAACCTTGGAATTATGAGTGGTAGAATTCCAAAAGATTATTTGCTTGCCTTAATAGCTATTTGTTTAGTACATTTTCTCTTCACAATGGCTGTTGAATGTTACATACTGAACGATTGCATGACTGTTTCAGAGACATTATTTTCTTTGTACGTAAGACAAACATAACCTCTTCTGCTTTAAATATTATGTATTTGATTGTAAAGTCACATAACTTAATTCTGGGTGGAATTTGATGTCTATATGACACACATCACCTGGTTACAAAAGGAAAATGCAGTTGGCAAGAGAATTGCTGGTTCACAGCTATATAGATATAAATATTATGAATGCAGTAAAGTTTTATTTGGGGGTCATTTTGGTCTCCTACACATTGGCTGTTTTCAATCTGCACTGCATTTTAATGTCATCAGACAATTTTCTACCTCTTCTCCAGAAAAATTGATGGCAATATATTTGTAGTGAAACCTCCAGGGCCAATTTTATTCTTCACACCCACATATTCTCTTTCCACAATTACTCTATAAATCTTTGTTTTCCTTGTTTATGTAGAGCTCTCTGACACTATGCTTCAGTGACTTCTTTAGATTTCTTCCTGCTTGGTAATACTTTTTGCTAGCGGCTCTCCAAGGACCATGAGAATATCTGGGAAATGTAATTTCTATGGAGAAGCACAAACTTTGCTTTATACCCTTCTGAATAAAGATTTCTAGTAGCAGAGTTAATTGATTCAAATAACAGACCTGGGTTGTATATTTTAAAAATAAGGCACACACATATATACATATACATATGTAGAGAAGGAAAAGGCAACCCACTGTAGTATTCTTGCCAGAAAATTCCCACGGACAAAGGAGCCTGGTGTGCTACAGTCGATGGGGTTGCAAAGAGTGGGACGCAACTGAGCACGCTTGCATGCACAGAATTCATGAAACATTTCTAGTTCCAAGGATAACAATTTGATTATCCATATATAGGAATGCGGAATGATGTTTAGGTAAGTGTCAGTGTAAACAGTGAGTTCAAGATTGTACAGATTGTAAAGAATCTATATTTACCCATACTATAGAAAGATATAATTACGATTTTGAATGTTAGAGATGTAAGAGATCACAGAATAATAAGCGGTCTATTTCTTGTTCCTTAATAGATAGATGGGGCCCCAGCTGAAAACAGAGATATTCTAAAGAGACCAACAAACAACTGGAGATATAACTACTTTTTAGGATTTACTAAGAGGCTATACGGTGAGCCCTGGTACACTCAACTATTAGCCAACCATAATCATCTCCCTCGTTCTGATCATTTCTTGCCAGTTGCAGAGAAAAGGAGGAATGAAAGTGTAGATTGTGTTTCTGCTCCTACTTCAAATTCCTTAAGCCATGGGTCTTGTCTAAGATGGAGAGCAGAATAAATCAGGTGTATTTGCATCAATTGGAATCATGTTCTTTTTTACTGAAGTATGGTTGATTTACAATTTGTGTTAATTTTTGCTATACCGCAAAGTGATTCAGTTATACATATTCACATATTCTTTTTATATTCTTTTCCATTATGGTTTATCATGGGATATTAAATATATTTCCCTGTTCTATATAGTAAGAGCTTATTTATCCATTGAAAACATGTCATTTTACCACTAAATCCTTCAATTTTTAAATCTTAAGAATAAAAAAATTCCCTTATATAATGATTGGTTAATGATTAAGACCAAGATATTTAACATTTTACATAATTCCCTACAGACACACATATGTCATTATGTTGTGAAATATCTCAGTATGAATTTGAGGTTTATGATCAGTTTCATCTATTACATTTTTGTCAGGAATATCACAGGAATCAGGAATATGACAGAAGGCATCACAAAATATCACAGAAGGCAAAAGGCATGTGATATTAATTTGATCATATAGTTAAAAGGTTATCTTCAAAGTTTATCTACTATGAAGTCACTGTATTTCCCTTTCGCCTTCATAATTAATACTTTGTGGGGAGTACTTTGAAACTATGTAAATGTCATTTTTCTTAGCAAAACTGTACTCTCAATCACTTAAGCACTCACTGATTTTTCTAATTTCATCACTATTTCTATTTTTTTAATTGTAGGAATGAATTTATTTGCTTCAAGCATACTAGTTAACAACTGTTTACAAACTTGGGAAAGAAAATCAATTCTAATCTTCCACTTAACAAACAACTCTTACTTCTTGAACCCAATTGTATACACAGTGCTGAAATGAACCAACTATCTACTGATGAGACAGTTTTAAATTAATGTATCTATTTAACAAACATATTTTGTGTGTCAGGCACTATAGCTCCTGGGTGATTAGTGAATAAAAAACAGACATGATTCTGTTCTTTGAAGTTTTCTGTCTACGGAAGGAAACAGTTACTAAATGAATAGTCACAGACATAAATATAGAGCTTTATTTTGGTGAGAATGACACAGGACAGATGCCTGGTACAAGGAGGGTAATGCAGTAGAGGGGCTGACTGCATTAGTGAGAATCCTTCCCTGTTGAAAGGATGACTGATCATAAATCTGAAGGATAAGGGGGCATTAATTCTGAGTGGGAGAGGAAAGAGCCTTTCAGGCAGGTGCACAGGCCCTGCAATTGGAGAGACCGTGGTACTGCTGGAGAATTGAAAGGACAATGTATTTTGACCTAAAGGACAAAGGCAATCAGATGTCTATGATCAAGATCTAAGTTCATCCTCTTGTAATACTTCAAGCTGCCTTTTTAGTTTTGCTTTCATTCATCCATCCGTTCATTCAGGCATTCAACAAATGATTATTCCATATTATTATTCTATAGCAGGTGCTGTGTTAGGTACAGATACAACAGTGAATAAGTCCACAGACCCTGGTCCTGAAGATCTCACAGGAAAAGAGGAAAGGATGCCTAGGTACTATGGGATCGCAGCGGAAAAGCATCCACCTTGGTTTCCTGTCGCCTATCTGTCTATAGCCCTCAGGGCCTTTCTGGCACGCTTAGTAACCAGTCTGCCTCCTACTGCCTCTAGCTACCTGTTTCTCTGCAACGTTGTACGTAGAAATAATGGTTGTTTATTAAACATCTCTGTGCCAGGGATTTAGGTCTCAGTGTAGTACAGGCAACCCTACAGGGTGATTAAAACAATGCCAACTTTACAGATAAAGAAACAGATTAAGAAAAACATTCCTTTTCTCTGTTTTCTATCTTTTGAGTGGTAACCACTGTCCATCTAGCTGCCCAAACCAGAAAACCAAAAGACATTTTTAACATCTCTCCCTCTACCTTACCTCAAGTTAGATGCCAAGTCCTATAAATTCCAGCTGCCTAACAGCCATAGAGTATGTCCCCATGCACCCATTCACACTGCTACTAGTTTAACTTGGGCCATTGTCATCTATCAGCAATGTTCCTGCAGTAGCTTCTTAGTGAATATTCTGTGCTTCATGTTGACATGAATATGGTCATATTAAAGTACAGATTTGTACATCCTAAAGTAGAGGCCCTGATGCTGGGAAAGATTTAAGGCAGGAGAAGAAGGAGACAACAGAGGACAAGATGGTTGGATGGCATCACCAACTCGATGGATGAGTTTGAGCAGGCTCCGGGAGATGGTGAGGGACAGGGAAGCCTGGCGTGCTGCAGTCCATAGGCTTGCAAAGAGTTGGACACAACTGAATGACAACAAAGTACAGGCTTAATCATGCCGATGCCCTGCTTAATGTCCTTGAGTGGGTCTCCATGACTCTTAAAGGAAAAAAGTCCAAGATGTTTAACTCAGCCTATAGGGCACTTTAGGCTACTACCTACCTCTTTACCTTCATTTCATGTAGTCACGATTTCACAGTCTACACCAGTATCCTCAGTGAAGCTCACCAAGTATTCCTTTGCCTCTGGAGCACCATTTCTCTATTTGTAAACAGTCTTCCTCAAGGAACAACCCTTCCTTCTTTCCTGTCTGCATGGCACCATGGATTCTTGTTTTATTCAATAGATTTTAATTTCTTATTGTTATTTATATATTTTGATGTTCAAAATAGCCTAGCATTTTAAATTGTTTGTAGTTCTTTTCTAATGGTAAAATTTACAGATAATGAAATATTCAAATGTTAAATGTAATTTTTTTTGACGAATGCATACACCTATGTAACACACATCTCTATCAAGACATAGAATATTTTCATACCCTATAGGGTTCCCTCCAGCCCCTTCCCAGAGGAGATAAATCAGAAATAATATTATTTTAATTTTAATTAGAATTTTAATTTAAATGCATTTTAAGAACTAGCCTAACTGAAAAATTGTGAGTTGTTTTCAAAGATATAGAATAAAGTGTCTGTTCATTTGTTTGATAGCACATGTGAAATATTTTGTTTACTACATTACTGAAAAATATACAATTATTCAAAGTTTGACTTCAATAACTAATTTTGTTTCTCTACAGATGAAAGTACTGGAGCTGAAGGAGAATCCAGGCTTATCCAAGTTTACAAAGCTGCTTTGTACTATCAATAGGATTAAAGTTATATATTTTGACATATAACTTGAAAATCGTTTTAGTATCCTTTGAAAACAGAAGTCTAATTCAACTCTAGTTTTGAAAAGCAAAACAGAATGCAGGTTATCCGTTCAAGCTATGACTTTCTAAAAAGTTCCAACAAGATCTCATTCATTTTCTCACCAATAAACCATTGGACACAGAATAAGATTAAAAATTTGCAGTGAAAAAAGCCCAGATTGACAGATAATTTAATGAGAGAATGTGAAGGAAACTAACATACATTATAAAGCAGATTGAATTTATTAACTATCATATCACATCAGATCAGTCACTCAGTCATGTCCGACTCTTTGTGATCCCATGAACTGCAGCACGCCAGGCCTCCCTGTCCATCGCCAACTCCCGGAGTTCACTGAGACTCACGTCCATCGAATCAGTGATGCCATCCAGCTATCTCATCCTCTGTTGTCCCCTTCTCCTCCTGCCCCCAATCCCTCCCAGCATCAGAGTCTTTTCCAATGAGTCAACTCTTTGCATGAGGTGGCCAAAGTACTGGAGTTTCAGCTTTAGCATCATTCCTTCCAAAGAAATCCCAGGGCTGATCTCCTTCAGAATGGACTGGTTGGAGATCTGTTTATGCTTCAATACATGATAAACTCTGGGTTTGCTTCATGAAACAGAATGTGATAGGTGTTGCCAATTTATTACCAATTCTTCAGTCCCTCTCTGTAATAGAATTAACTGATGCATGTTCCTAGTTGACTTTGCAGTAGGTAGCTCTCACTAGAATGGGCATCATTTTTTGCTCCATTTTTTTTTTTTAACTTTGCCATGTAACATGCCTCGGCCAGTGAAATGTGGACAGTTACCAACAGTGTGACACTTCTAAACCTGCTGCTGCTGCTAAGTTGGTTCAGTTGTGTCCGACTCTGTGCGACCCCATAGACGGCAGCCCACCAGGCTTCCCCGTCCCTGAGATTCTCCAGGCAAGGACACTGGAATGGGTTGCCATTTCCTTCTCCAATGTGTGAAAGTGAAAAGTGAAAGTGAAGGTGCTCAGTCGTGTCCAACTCTTAGCGACCCCATGGACTGCAGCCTACCAGGCTCCTCTGTCCGTGGGATTTTCCAGGCAAGAGTACTGGAGTCGGGTGCCCATTGCCTTCTCCAACTTCTAAACCTAGATCTTATGAAATTTACTGTTTCTACTTGTTCCTTTTATACTCCTGCCAGTCCTCATGAAAAAGACATGTTCCAGGTACAAGGATGAAACAGACCTGAAACAGACCTGAAGCAGCACCACCCAGATGACCAGTGAATCAAGGAGTAAGGGAATTAAATGTTACTTTAAACCACTGAGATTCTGAGGTAGTTTGTTTCATAGAAAAACAGACTAATGTACAGAGATTACCTGGAAACATTGTACATGGTTGGGAGTCAACTTTTAACTCAAGAAAATAAAGTATTTCTTTCTATCCCTCAACAACTGTTAGGTGAAGATGGTGCAATTTCTGGTTATTTTCAGCTCTCATGGAAATGACTGCTGCACACATGCAGAAACTTCAAATTAAAAAACAAAAATAACAAAACCAAACCCAGTATAACTTCTTGTTTTGAATCGGCAATGGCACCCCACTCCACTACTCCTGCCTGGAAAATCCCATGGGTGGGGGAGCCTGGTAGGCTGCAGTCCATGGGGCCGCTAAGAGTCGGATACAACTGAGCGACTTCACTTTCACTTTTCACTTTCATGCATTGGAGAAGGAAATGGCAACCCACTCCAGTGTTCTTCTTGCCTGGAGAATCCCAGGGACAGGGGAGCCTGGTGGGCTGCCATCTATGGGGTCGCACAGAGTCAGACACGACTGAAGTGACTTAGCAGCAGCAGGATAGACCACTGAACAGTTCAACTGTAGCTCTGAAAAAGGACCACCATGCAAGTGAAGACTGATGAAGAAAAAATTCTTCATTCTTTCTCTTGGCAAACACTGTCTTTACTGATAATGAGTAAGAAGAAAAATAACACAAAACATAGGGTCCTTGTGCAAAAAGTGCCACAATTATGAGGAACGATGTCAGGCAAAGCACTTGATAATCTAAATTAAAAAAAAATCCTCAGAATATAATCTACTAAATAGAAAAGAAGTTCTGTTTGAGGAGCTCGATAGTATAAAAGAATATAGAAAATACGGGAAAGGGGGAAAAGAAATTCACAAGAAGGAAGGAGGTTATAAAAGAAATAACACTACAGAATTGGATTAAAAGGCAATACAGGCAATACAAACATACCTATATCTATGTATTTAGATAAATGGCAAAATAAAAATTAGCATAAATAATATTTAATGCTATGATGATTTTTTTGAAAGTGTATACTACAATTTAAAGTTTTCATATTTTTGAATGTTTCTGATTTTTGGAAATTATAGGTATTTTATTTAAAGATATTAACATTTTTATTTTAGATGATTATTTATTTGTTCTATATGAAGTTAAAAATGTTTTGGATGTTTTTAGATGGCTATAATTTTTTATAAGCATAACTGAAAAATATTAATAGTAAAAACATCTTTGAAACTCTTTCATCTAATGATAAATAAGGTTTTGATTAATATTTTGATGAATAAAATATTTCTATTCTGATTATTTCTTAAGATTACATTCCAGAAATTGGATATTTTGGCCAGAGATTCTTAAGTTTAGAGATGCTATTTGACTTCAAAAAGTTTACTCATGTTCCTCAAAATATCCTTCCTCCCTCTCAGATACTGACAAATTACTCTCTGCAACGGTTCTGCTAATTTCCATTCTCATAAACAATGAAATTTGTTAGGCTGTAGCCAGCACTGAGAATTTTAATTGTTTAAACTTTAGGAATTTGATGGAATTATAGTAATACAAGGATCTTTTCTGGAACTTGACAAGGAGGAGCTCTCTTACACAGTGGAACAAGGTGGCCATATAAACCTGTAGTACCAGGGTTCCCTAGGGGGGCAAAATAAATCTAACACAGAAAAGAGACATAATCTAAATTCTGATGTCATCACTAGAATTCCAGTATTTCATATTACTTTGAGTAATATCTTGGGTTATTTTATTTATATGTCAGTGAATCTTTTTTGTGTGTGTGCTTAAAATAGTTTGAGTCGGATTTCTTAGTATACCACAGAATGATGTCTCCTAACACACTGGTAAATAGTTGCTATTTTTTACATTCAATTGGATATTTTTTATGTAATTGCAACTTGATATTGGCATTATCAATTGTGCTAAATATATATATTTGCAGTCCAAGTTTTTCAGAGTTTTGATCACCAATAGCATTTAACACCTTTTGTTCTCAACATTGTTCTTGAAAACATTGAAGTTGCCTTTGTTTTCATTAGAAACTTCAATCTCATGCCCAAATATTGGAATTTTAAAATATATTTTGCTGTTCTTATAAGTTATGCATATAGTGAATGGCTGTCTAGTAATAAAGTATATGTGAATTTTAATTCATTTTTTCCTGCTTTTTACATGCAAAATAAGAATAAATTATAAACAGCCTCTAAAGAGCAGAAATATTCTGTTTCCTTAAACAGTAAGCTTATTCTGTCATTTCCATTGAATTCCTTTTTTGTTGTAAACAATCCTATTATTTATCTCGGAAAATTCTGAAATATTTTCCATCTGAAATAAAATTTGCTTTTGTTTGTTAAGAAGACATTGACAACTTAAGGACAGTCTTAGAAACATCATCCTATATGTGAGATGTTTTGTGCATTTTATTTAGCTATTTCTGTTTTTTTAATACAAAAAATTATTTTATGATTTTGTTTCAGAGTGCCCTAATTCCATTTTGACCTTAGCTACATTTGTACATTTCAGTCATTTTTACTTATATTCTATTTTTGCACATTCTTTCAAATTTAATGCCAATATACATTCATCTCTTCCCAGCATGCTTAGCATTTTTGCCTATAATGGTCTATTTGTTTTTACTTTATTAAAAAGTTTTCCTTAAATCATGAGCTCTCCTCTTTCTTAGCTATACAAATTTTTAGAGCTCAACAGAGCATAAGAAGAGAGTGAAATTTTAATCACTTTTCAGTTTCACTTTTCATAGAACAGTTCAGTTCAGTTGCTCAGTTGTGTCCAACTCTTTGCAACCCCATGAATCACAGCATGCCAGGCCTCCCTGTCCGTCACCAACTCCCAGAGTTCACCCAGACTCATGTCCATAGAGTCGGTGATGCCATCCAGCCATCTCATCCTCTGTCATCCCCTTTTCCTCCTGCCCCCAATCCCTCCCAGCATCAGAGTCTTTTCAAATGAGACAACTCTTTGCATGAGGTGGCCAAAGTACTGGAGTTTCAGCTTTAGCATCAGTCCTTCCAATGAACACCCAGGACTGATCTCCTTTAGGATGGGCTGGTTGGACCTCCTTGCAGTCCAAGGGACTCTGAAGAGTTTTCTCCAACACCACAGTTCAAAAGCATCAATTCTTTGACACTCAGCTTTCTTCACAGTCCAACTCTCACATCCAAATATGACCACTGGAAAAACCATAGCCTTGTCTAGATGGACCTTTGTTGGCAAAGTAATATCTCTGCTTTTTAATATGCCATCTAAGTTGGTCATAACTTTCCTTCCATAGATCAGGGGTCAGCAATTTTTTTTTCTGTTATAGGCCAAATAATAGTGTAGGTTTTGCTAGCCATAAGGTCTGTCACAGTTAGTAATTTGTGCTGTTGTAAAAGTAAAAGCAGCCATAGATGACATGTGAATAAATGTGTTGCTGTGTACCAATAAACCTATCTATTAAAAAAAAAGGCATGATGAAGACTGGCCCATTAGCTGTACTTTTCTAACCCCTGTTATAGATAGGTAATTTTCTCATTGGCAATGAATTTAGGAAACATACAAGAGGATAACACTATGTTTCAATAATTGTAATATTTGTAGACTTTAAGTGTCTATAACTACAATTCTTATCCTTAAGACATATGCAATAGTTTGACAATTTTTGTAAAAACAAAAACATGCAGTGTATTCAATCTTATCAGTATAAAAATATATACTTCACTTTGATTTCTAGGTCTAGAAATTTTTATAAAACTAATTTCTGAAAATATAAAGAGATAACTTTAGATATAAGCAGTAGGGATATATGAGAGAGAAGTTAGATGAGAAACAGCTAAATTCATTGCAAACCTGAGAATTGGAACTGCTATTGGTATACTATTTTTCCCCCTCTTCAAATGGTTATTCATGAGAATCAGGCTGAAGATAAAAAGGTACAGAACAGAGAGAAACTTGTGGTCAGTCCCCCACCTGGTGATCTGTTGATCCAAGTCAGTGAATCAGAGAACACCAAGAGGTGGCCAGACAGGGTATCTTTCTCTTGTTTCTAATCTTAGAGTAAAATCTCTTAGTTTTTCACTGTTGGGGAAGATGGTAGCTGTGGACTTATTGTATGTAGACTTTTTTATGTTGACATGCACAATACAATGAAATATTAATATAATGATAATATTAATAATGATAATAAGAGGAGGAATAGGAGAAACTGAAGTATTATTCAACATTTAGAAGGAAGGAAATTCTGCCTCTTGTAACAGCATGGATGGACCTGGAGGATATTATGCTAAGTGAAAGAATCAGACACAGAGAGACACCATAATTTTACTTATATGTAGAATCTGCTTCTTTTGGAAGCAGAGAATAGAATTATGGCTGCCAGGGGCTGTAGGGAGGGTTTCTGGGGAGGTGATGGTCACAGGGTACAAGTCTCAGTTGTGCAAGATAAATAGTTAATAATGCTGTTTTGTACATGTAGAATGAGTGTTCTAAGAGCATAGATCTTATGTTAAGTGTTCTTACCATACAGAAACAATAAAGAGGATGATTATAAAGGGAATAGGAGAAAATTTTGGCTGTGATGTGTATGTTTATGGCCTTGATGGTAGTGATGATTATATGGTTTTATCCTTATCCCTGGGCTTCCCTGGTAAAGCTCAGAGAGTAAAGCGTCTGCCTACAGTGAAGCAGACGCAGGTTTGATCCCTGGGTCAGGAGATCCCCTGGAGAAGGAAATGGCAACCAAATCCAGTATTCTTGCCTGGAAAATCATATGGACAGAAGAGCCTGGTGGGTTACACCCCATGGGGTCACAAAGAGTTGGACATGACTGAGCAACTAGCACACACACATGTCCTTATCTACAAACTCATTGAGTTGTATACATTAAATGTATATATAGCATTTTACCTGTGTAATTGCACTCATCTCACATGCTAGTAAAGTAATGCTCAAAATTCTCCAAGCCAGGCTTCAGCAATATGTGAACCGTGAACTTCCTGATGTTCAAGCTGGTTTTAGAAAAAACAGAGGAACCAGAAATCAAATTGCCAACATCCGCTGGATCATGGAAAAAGCAAGAGAATTCCAGAAAAACATCTATTTCTGCTTTATTGACTATGCCAAAGCCTTTGACTGTGTGGATCACAAGAAACTGTGGAAAATTCTGAAAGAGATGGGAATACCAGACCACCTGACCTGCCTCTTGAGAAATCTGTATGCAGGTCAGGAAGCAACAGTTAGAGCTCGACATGGAACAACAGACTGGTTCCAAATCTGTCAT
>NW_011495084.1:4774368-4782512 GCF_000754665.1 Bison bison bison
TTCCAAATAGGAAAAGGACTATGTCAAGGCTGTATATTGTCACCCTGCTTATTTAACTTATATGCAGAGTACATCATGAGAAATGCTGGGCTGGAAGAAGCACAAGCTGGAATCAAGATTGCTAGGAGAAATATCAGTAACCTCAGATATGCAGATGATACCACCCTTATGGCAGAAAGTGAAGAGGAACTCAAAAGCCTCTTGATGAAAGGAAGAGGAGAGTGAAAAAGTTGGCTTAAAGCTCAACATTCAGAAAACGAAGATCATGGCATCCAGTCCCATCACTTCCTGGGAAATAGATGGGGAAACAGTGGAAACTGTCAAACTTTATTTTTTTTGCGCTCCAAAATCACTGCAGATGGTGACTGCAGCCATGAGATTAAAAGACACTTACTCCTTGGAAGGAAAGTTATGACCAACCTAGATAGCATATTCAAAAGCAGAGACATTACTTTGCCAACAAATGTCCATTTACTCAAGGCTATGGTTTTTCCAGTGGTCATGTATGGATGTGAGAGTTGGACTGTGAAGAAGGCTGAGCGCCAAAGAATTGATGCTTTTGAACTGTGGTGTTGGAGAAGACTCTTGAGAGTCCCTTGGACTGCAAGGAGATCCAACCAGTCCATTCTGAAGGAGATCAGCCCTGGAATTTCTTTGGAAGGAATGATGCTAAAGCTGAAACTCCAGTACTTTGGCCACCTCATGTAAAGAGTTGACTCATTGGAAAAGACTCTGATGCTGGGAGGGATTGGGGGCAGGAGGAGAAGGGGACGACAGAGGATGAGATGGCTGGATGGCATCACTGACTCGATGGACGTGAGTCTGGGTGAACTCCAGGAGTTGGTGATGGACAGGGAGGCCTGGCGTGCTGCATTTCATGGGGTCGCAAAAAATCAGACACGACTGAGTGACTGAACTGAACTGAACTGAACTGAATACTTCATTAGTACTTCAGTAAACTCTTGCCTAGAAAATCCCATGGACGGAGGAGCCTGGTAGGCTACAGCCCATTGGGGTCGCTATGAGTTGGACACGACTGAGCGACTGCATTTTCACTTTTCACTTTCACACATTGGAGAAGGAAATGGCAACCTATTCCAGTGTTCTTGCCTGGAGAATCCCAGGGACGGGGAAGCCTGGTGAGCTGCTGTGTTTGGGGTCGCACAGAGTCGGATATGACTGAAGCGACTTAGTAGCAGCAGCAGAAACTGGTTTAAAACTCCTCTCATTTGTATATGAGTAATAAGCATAAGGGAGAAGGCAATGGCAACCCACTCTAGTACTCTTGCCTGGGAAATCCCTTGGACAGAGGAGCCTGGTAGGCTGCAGTCCATGGGGTCGCGAAGGTCAGACACGACTGAATGACTTCCCTTTCACTTTCATGCATTGGAGAAGGAAATGGCAACCCACTCCAGTGTTCTTGCTTGGAGAATCCCAGGGATGGCGGAGCCTGGTGGGCTGCCGTCTATGGGGTCGCACGGAGTCGGACATGACTGAAGCGACTTAGCAAAAAAAATAAGTATAAGGACTGAACATGATACTTACTACTATATGGTAAGAGAAAAATGGAAGTCGATCGTAAATACAGACCACTTTACAAAAAAAAAAAAAAGAAAGTTGTTCCAGGGAAAGATGACATTTTAGAAAGTTATAATACCCTACATTCTTAAAATTACTGAAAATAATACATCCTTTAACTCCATAAAATATTTTTCAAAAACATTAGTAAGATAAGATCAAAAATGAGAACAGAAACCAGTGCTCATCAAATTGTATATTACAGCATCCTCATTACCAAAATGATACACACTAGAAGCAAAGAGAAATGTACGCCCAGCAAAGTCAAATTTATAGAAGACAGACTTGAGGAAAATATTACAATAGAAAATTTAAAAGATCAACAAAATTCTTTTTTTTTTATTTTATTTTTAAACTTTACATAATTGTATTAGTTTTCCCAAATATCAAAATGAATCCGCCACAGGTATACATGTGTTCCCCATCCTGAACCCTCTTCCCTCCTCCCTCCCCATACCATCTCTCTGGGTCGTCCCAGTGCACTAGCCCCAAGCATCCAGTATCGTGCATCGAACCTGGACTGGCAACTCGTTTCTTACATGATATTTTACATAACTATGACATATAGAGATTGTCTGACATAAATACAATTGTGTCCTGGGAAAAAAGAATTACGAACAGAACAGGAATACCTTTGAAAAATAAAGGATAGTTGTTTTGCATGAAAGAGAGCCTTCAATTGTTGTTTAAAAGTTCAGAGCTTAGTCAGTGATGAACTGATAAAGAACACAAAACAGCAAAGCATATCTTGGTGAAGTTACTAAAATTCAAGTGCAAAGAAAGAATGTTATAAGCATTGAACTAAGTAAAACAAGTCAGATATAGAGAAAAAAACATTTTTGACTACAACCTCCTCCACAAGCAGTAGAAAAGTGCCAGAAAATTATTTAAAATATTTGCTACAGAAGTAGTTCTCAAAGTGATGTCTGAGTTCCTTAGGGGCCTGTAAAAACTTTTTATAAATCAAAACTAATTTCACAAAAATACTAAGATGTCATTTTCTATTTAATCTTCCATTTTCTAAGAATGTATAATGGAGTTTTCTAGAGACTCTATGACGTGTGATATTCCAAGAGATGGAAGAAGCAGATATGAGATTCCATTCATTTTCTATTAAGCTGAATGTTGGACAGATTTGCAAGAACATGAAACAATGAGGTTGGAAAAGATGACTGATATGATTTCAATATTCTTAAATTTATTAAGACCTGTTTTGCAGTCTAACATATGATCCATTAATAACCTTGAGCTAGATATTTCAGCTTTCTAAAATACTTGTAATGTAGGCAGTGTGCTATGATTTTATAATTCCCAACACCACCTTCTCTGTCGCTGTACTGGGAGTTCCCTCTCTTGGTTGCACTATCAGAATTTCCCATCCTCTTTTGTACTTCATTCTTTTCTAGAGCCTTCTAAAAGTGAGGGCTTCAGCAAATTCATTCATTTCCTCTTATAATTATACTTGCATTTCAAATCAGAAGTACTGTAGAGATTTATGCTCACCCCTCTTCCATACCATAAACTGGGAATATGGAAGAGAATACTTTAAAAAGTAGAGGCCATATTCTGGATAGTTTTCATATTTACTATACAGAAAGTATGCTTCTACATACTAGGAATATAAATGAGATGGCAAAAGTATAACATAGAAGAAAAGGCATCAAACAGTAGGCTAAGATAAATGTTCGATACCTATATAGAAATAAGTGAAGCTTATAACTGGGGCTTTGTGAGGTTTCTCAGAGAATCAAATCATGAAATAATATGTTCTGATTTCTAACCATAACAAGAATGCGTTTCATCCCAAGGAAGGAAAACATTAAAATTCTCTAATATTTAGCATCTCCAGAGGTTTTTATAAATATATGCCTGATATTCCAATGAAATACTCATAACCTGTTGATTCATTCCATGAGAACATGAAATATCCAGAGTATCAGAAAAAATAGAATAAAACAGGATACAATCCTTACCTTCAAGAATATCTCAATTATCTTTAGATTTCAAATTCAATGTACTCTTACAGATCTAATGTTTCTGTTAGAGATCAAATGTGCCTGACGTTGAGTTTTCTCAACTTGAATTTTCTTTCTTGTTCACTTTGCTAGAATTGACTCCATAGTTGTCTTTTCCAGAGTACCATAGCTGCTTTTTATTTAAAAATATGTGCCTCCCTCCCCTTATATATATTCTCACCATGAGTTTTAAAGATGGTAAAGCCAGGCTCAAATTCCAGATTTGTCAGTGACTGTCTTGGGAAACCTGGGCAAGAGGCTTAATTATTCTAAATATCCACATTTTATAAAGATACTCTATGTAAATTCTCGGCACAATGCACAGTACATAGTACACACAACAGGGAATGTACCAACTGTAGATGTGCAGTTTATTCTCTCACCAGTGCAAGGTGGAAAATGTTCTCTGCCTTCACAGCGTTCTCAGTTATTAGCAATCTATATGGAAAGGAGGGCCACCCCTGTCAAATCTTCCCTGTTCCAAAGGAAACATACAGGAGGAATATGCTATTTGGTTCTGCCTAATCATGTATTCTCCCAATGTTTTTTATATTACATCTGGAGCTCAACTTTTAATATATGAGCCAAAAATTTGTTGCTATAAACATACACTCCGATTTTGCCTTTCAAAGATGCCTGTTACAAAGAATGGTGGTCTCATGCGTGACCTGAAGAGGGCAGATAAACTTCACAATAAAATGTCACAAAAAATCAGATAAAACTTTACAATATCATCTCTCTTCCTCAAAAGGTCATTTGCTCCCTTGAAATTTTCTTTAACTTAGATTTCTAGTATTCTCCTCCCATGTTGAACACGTCTATTTTAGAATAGTCTTCACAGATATTTTCAACACGGTCTCACTTCCCAGATGAAATGCAAAGTACACAGTTTGTGAGCCGGACTCACAGGCATTTGGTATCTTGTTAAAAATGGTGATGTTATTTGTGGACATTTTTTATTTATACAGAAACCATACAGTCCAGTAAATAAAAAGTTAAAAATGTTTTCAATATCACATGGATTTGACCATGTAAGATGAAAATAAAACTAGCAGAAGGTTTATTAAGTATCGGTGCTTAGGATGGCATATGCCTCCTTTAGCCTGAAGTAAGATCAGGACATTTGCCCTGAGATATCATCAAGTGACTTGCTGAAAAAATGTAAAAGTCTTATTTTTCTATCAGCTTCATTTTATAATTTTATGAAAGACTATCAAATTTTACTCATGATATTTTAAAACTTATTTAGTACTCCCAATATGATTTTATGTTAATGCCATAGTTTTACTAGGAACTGAAGTTGGACTCATAGGAGTATAATTTCCAAGGGCATATTTCATGGTACTTCATAACTTATTTTATTCTTTCAGCCTTACTTTATTGGCCTTTTTAATATATTGGCTGTGTGAGGTTCTCAGTAGATCCTAGGTCCTCACAAAGACCCTGTATTTATATTTACTGTGCTCTAATTCAAGCTGCAAAACATTTTAAAGGCCCTGGAGTTCAAATGACAATGTGAAATTTCCAAGATTATTTTAGAAGGCAACTGATGTTACTGCAGTGTAAAATGGCAGTTAGAAACAGACATTATCGTACATTTATTTTAAAATTATTGTAGGTAAGTTCCATAATGACTTATCCACATTTCCAAATCCACAGAGCTCTAAAAACTGAAGGATTCTTTTCATTTGTTTGTTTGATGCCAAAACTCACTGATCAGCTAAATCTGACACAAATGGAAGTGAGGCTATTTATAATTTTTATTTACCCTACTTAGTCTGAATAGCTATATGGTTTGCTATAGTTTTGTCAATATGGAAAAAGAATATTACCCTAGACTCTGATGAGTATTATTAATACATAGTAAGTGATATACATGTCATAATAAGTTTTTTTAAAAGCACAGTATAATATAAAGAATAACACATGTATATTAGATTCCTAAGGCTATTATCACAAAATACTATAGGCTGGGTGGCTCAAACAACCTAACTTTATTTTCTTACAGTTCTAGAAGTTAGAAGATCAAAGTGTTGGCAGGTTTGGTTTCTTCTGAGATCTCTAAGGATGATAGGGCCTCAATATATAAATTTAGAGGGGGCACCATTCAGTCTATAATAAGATGAAGAGTTTAATACAATTTTCATATACCATTGCCAGCACCACAGAAACCCCTCTTATTTTCCCTTCTGGCTACTACCCCTATACCATCCAGGGAAATCTATGCTAATTTCTAGTTGCATAGATTCAGTATTTTCCTCTTGTATTTTATATTAATGGAATCATATATCAAATGCTCTTTCATGTTCAGCTTCTTTCAATTCACTTCATCTATGATGCCTTGTATCAGTATAGAGAATTCACTCATACTGTTGAACAATAAATTGTGTTGCTAAATCAATTTGTTTATCTGTTCTATCACTAATGGACATTTGGATAATTTCCAGTTTTGAGCTACCACAAATAACACTGCTATGAGCTTTCTTTCACATGTCTTTTAATGAACATTATAGAGTAGTGAGATGGCTTGTCATAAAGTATGATTACGTTGAGCTGTTGTAAGTCTGCTATGCCATGTTTCAAAGTTGCCCCACCAATTGAAACTACCATTCAAAAAATTTCATGCAAGTGATGTCTGTTTCATAAAGGCAGATACTGAAATTTAGAATCAATATAGGAAATCAAAGATAACACAGGAAAAGCATTAGAGAGAAAATGGGAGCCTCCACAATATTGATTAATATATGACACATACATCAGATAAGTGTGCAAAGTACTACTGTATCAATACTAAGAATTAAAGGATAAAAATGAACATGGCTGTGTTTCATAATCATTTTTCTTAACTAAGAATAATAGATACTGGTTTCAAATGATTAGGGATCAGAAATGGAACTAAGAACTTATTGATTCAAGGAGCTGTGATTAGACCATGTAACTAATGACCAAGGAAAGTTTTGAAGCAATCTTCCTTCTATCTGGACATCTCTTACAAACTCAAATTCCTTACTATCTTCTTCAGTGGTCATGACAATGAGTGTGCCTATCAACTCCCCCATTTTCTTTCAATCCATTTCTTGAACTTCTCCTAATTTAATTTGCATTGATGGGCACTGAATCCTTCAAATTCTCTAAGGATCATTTACCAAGATGTTTCTAGGTGGGTTTGGCCAATATAAACACAATAAGGAGTTTGGAGGATCTGAAGAAGGAAAATAACCAGTACTTCCTCTTTCTTTTTTCCAGCCCTCCTCAAGCAGCCTCCACCATAATTCCAATTTCCACTAGCTGGGCCTGACTGGTCACACCATCACCCCTCTGGCTTCTCCAAATCCAAAGAGATTGTGGTCTCTTGCTGTTAATTACTTTTGGTTGCCTCACCATCCTTCAGCTTTCCAGCACATCTCTCTCTTTGTAATTAATTCATTCTGTTGAGCTACTTAGGATGGGCTGTTTTGCTAATTAAGCCTTTAGTAATAAAGACCTAGTACCAGGAATAGTTCCACAAGAGATTTTCAACATGGGATTTGGGGTTTGGGGTTTGGGTTTCTCTCCTCTTGGAGCTTGATCACATAAGAGCTTTTTTCCTAATGAAAAATGCAATGTTATTACCTATGGCTTGCAGATGCATCATTATCTGATTTACCACATATTATTACTTTTAGTTATTTGAGATTAAATGCCAATATAGGGGGAAAGCTTTGAGGTGTCAAGTATCTGTTGGCTGCTTCTGACAATTGTGAAGACCTTAAAAAGGATAAAGATAAGCTCAGATTTAACCTCAAGAGATTGGAGAACAAAAGAGACTTTCCACTGTGGCCTTAAAGAAGTATCTTTTTTTAGTTTGTCACTGTTAGGCAGGTAAGACTCAAAGTCTGACACACCACTAAACTAGGCTGATCGTGGAATTAAAACATAACTCAAAAATGCTCACCTTTGCTATGACTTTTATGTTAAAATTTAGGCACTGCCACAGAAGGAGCCCGAAGACTGGGATGTGCAAAACTGAGAAGACAGACAAGTCTAAAAAAAGTTGAATCTTTAAATTCTGCTAAAACTTACCAGCAGAAGTACCCTTCCTCCACTGTCTGAGATCAAACTTCCCTTTCTTAAAATTTTGTAGTAAGTTCATATGAAATATTTGTTTGTAAGAAAAATCCATCATCCTCAATTATATCATTTGTTGCCTCAAGACTGGTAATTAGAAGAATGTTGGAAGAAGTTTCAATCAATGAATGACTCTTAAAATTTTTCTTGGATATCATAAAACATGTTCATTTGGTTCAGATCTGTGGAAATGATAAATGACTAATAATAGGCTTGTAGACAGTATATGAAAAAAATGCCCATTATTTTCTTGCTTAAGACACAAATTGTTAACCTAAGAGTGTGGTTTTTAAAGCTAATGAAGCACTTGTTTTAAAAAAATCTTGTCTCTAGTTGATATTTTGCTGCTTATATATGTCCATGTTAGAGTGAAATGCACATGATTTAACTAAAAGTCCTGTATGAATGAAATTGCTTCTCTAAGATATATGAGGGTAGGAATTG
>NW_011495084.1:4782612-4783704 GCF_000754665.1 Bison bison bison
ACATTTATATTTTCCATTTTATTCAGCATACTCTCTGAAAGTTGGCTCTTGTGGCGTATCAGTTGTGTTGTATCTGTTTGCTGATACCTCCCATTTTCGTTCATCATGGTACAGAGTAGGAGCCCACTTTCACATCTTTTGAAGTTAGGCATGACTATGTTATTTGCTTGGCTTATTAAAAGCCCACAGATGCACTCAGCAATGTCACCCCTAGAAGGTAGTGACTGATTTGCCATGTTATCTTTCTCTGTTAGATTCCCCCATCATTGGTGGCTCAGGTGGTAAAGAATCTGTGTACCATGCAGGAGACTGGGTCAGGAAGTCCCTTGGAGAAGGGAATGGCTACCAACTCTAGTATTCTTCTCTGGAGAATTCCATGGACAGAGGAACCTGGTGGGCTACAGTCCATGGGGTTTCAAGAGTCAGACATGACTGAGTGACTAACACTTTCTCTGTTAGACATAGTTGCTGTAGGAAGATCTCTAAATGTGGGCAAAATGGAACATAGCCCTCTGATGAATATATCTCATGGTTTTAAGCCCCTGAGATTTTAGTGTTGTCAGTTAATTAGATTTATTAAAATTTGTGTTGATTTTGTTAATTTCTGAGGGTGGAGATTTTTTAAAAAACCTATTATACATTATGTTGCTGCTGCTGTTGCTAAGTTGCTTCAGTCACGTCCAACTCTGTGCAACCCCATAGACAGGAGCCCACCAGGCTCCCCTGTCCCTGGGATTCTCCAGGCAAAAATACTAGAGTGGGTTGATATTTCCTTCTCCAGTGCATGCATGCATGCTAAGTCATTTCAGTCATGTCTGACTCTGTGCACTCTATGGACAGCAGCCCACCAGGCTCCTCTGTCCACAGGATTCTCTGCTGCTACTAAGTCACTTTAGTCGTGTCCGACTCTGTGTGACCCCATAGACGGCAGCCTGCCAGGCTCCACCATCCCTGGGATTCTCCAGGCAAGAACACTGGAGAGGGTTGCCATTTCCTTCTCCAATGCATGAAAGTGTGAAAGTGAAGTCACTCAGTTGTTTCTGACTCTTAGCGACCCCATGGACTGCAGCCTACCAGGCTCCTCCATCCATG
>NW_011495084.1:4783827-4789986 GCF_000754665.1 Bison bison bison
TGTGTTCATTGCTCTGCTGCTGCTGCTGCTAAGTCACTTCAGTCATGTTCGATTCTGTGCAACCCCATAGATGGCAGCTCACCAGGTTCCCCCATCCCTGGGATTCTCAAGTCAAGAACACTGGAGTGGGTTGGCATTTCCTTCTCCAGTGCATGAAAGTGAAAAGTGAAAGTGAAGTCGCTCAGTCGTGTCCCACTCTTAGCGACCCCATGGACTGTAGCCCACCAAGCTCCTCCATCCATGGGATTTT
Source organism: Bison bison bison (assembly GCF_000754665.1). Lineage (NCBI taxonomy): Eukaryota > Metazoa > Chordata > Mammalia > Artiodactyla > Bovidae > Bison > Bison bison. The sequence continues at coordinate 4,784,078 of NW_011495084.1, forward strand.
GCAGGCAAGAGTACTGGAGTGGGATGCCATTGCCTTCTCTGGTTCATTGCTCTACCCACCCCTATTGGCTAAGCTGTCCAGGGGCGTCTCAATGGCTCTACCAAGACTTAGTTGAGCACAATTTTTTAAATGTAACTGTTTATTGGGAGATTTTGGTTTAATCCAAACTAGTAGTTGGTGATACATACATTTGATTCTTAACATTTCAAAAACACTGCCAAGATTCTTTTTTTATATATAAAAAGTTATACACATTAGGGAAGCCACTTCTAAATCCTACCTCATATTAGTTGTAGAGTAAGACTTGGAATAGGGAGTAAAATTTATTAGGTTTGGCTTTATGTCTGTGTGGGTAGCTATTGTGCTTAAGAAATGCTATATAACAGTAAAAATACATAATGAGATGGTACCTTTATGGCTTCTGATCAAATGGGATTTCTGAATCATAAAGCACTACGAATATAAAGTGTTATTATTTTAATTAGGATAATGCAGTTAGAGAAAACAAATGTAAGCACTATTTTTTTAGATGATAGGTTCTGAGCTCTTAGTTCCAATCTAGGAAAAGGAAACTGAATGATTTAGCTTCCCCCCACTTTATGTGCACAAAAAGACTAAAAAGGTTGGGAAGCATTAGGAAGAGTAGGGAACTAAGAGAAACATAAGCTTATCCTACTGTGAAATTATTGCAAGGCCCCATCTGCAATATTCTGTCCTGTGATTGCTAGTGAAATGAAAGATATAATGTAGATAGAAGCCACTCAGGAAGATGTAATTTAAATGGCCAAGATGATGGAATGCCTCCATGAAAAACCAGAAGATTAGGACTCTTCAGTCTTAGAAAATGAATGTGAAAAGAGTAATGATTAAAATTGGTAAATTGGTCTCTGAAGCCCATTCTAGCTCAAAGAAATCTTGAAGGAAATGACAAATAATAATGGTAGCCAAAATTATTGAATTCTAAAACTCGATAGACTCTGTTCTGAGGGCTCTTACATGCTTATTTTTTTAATCCTTAAAGTAACTGATTGAAGCAGATACTTCAATTGAAATCTCTGCTTTGTAGTTGAGGAAACTGAAGCCAACCTAGTTAGCTTACATAACATCATGTAAACAAACTAGGTTACTATCTGAATCCTTACACATAAATGGAGAAGTTTTCAAATTATATATATATATATATATATATATATTTATTTACATGTATCAAACATATTATATATATAATTTATATATATAATTCTCCTGGATTGATTGTTAAAAATACAGATTCTTCGTCCATCTCAAGCTCCTTTACTCTATCTGGGATGAGCTCAGAAATATGCATTTTTAAAAACATCATAGGAACTAATGCAAGTATAGCTGTGACCTTACTTGGAGAAATACCAGGTTGGTGGAGAAATACTTTCTGGAAATCCATTCAACAGATGTATGACCTTGTTTTGAATTATTTAACCTCTCACTTTCCTAATCCACAAAAGATACATAATAATAGAAATATACAATATCTTTAACTCTTAAACAGATTAAATAAGTTACACATTAAAAGTACTAATCATGAAGTAATTAATACATTTTAGTTCTTTCTTTCAAGCAAGGTTAGCTATGGCTACAGAAAAGCTGTAGTTGTCCCACCATGTAAAATTGCTGCCTCTTCTTAGCATCTATAAATTTTAAAGCGGCATAAACATTTGAAGTGAAGTGAAAGTCGCTCAGTCATGTCCAACTCTTTGCAACCCCATAGACTGTAGCCTGCCAGGCTCCTCTGTCCATGGAATTCTTCAGACTAGAATAGTGGAGTGAGCTGCCATTTCCTTCTCCAGGGGATCTTCCCAACCCAGAAATGGAACCCAGGTCTCCTGCACTGCAAGCAGATTCTTCACTGTCTGAGCCACCAGGGAACCCCAAACATTTTTTTCCATACAAATATGCTAAATTTATTATGTGCCTCCATTTTCAATTTGTTACTTTTCTAGGTGTGTTGTTGTTGGTTTGGTTTGCTTTTTGTTTGGTTTACCTTTCTTTCTCCTCTGTAAAACTTACCTGATTGTTTAACTTTACAATAATCACTGGCTAAATATCATTTAAGAAGGCTCTGTTTTAGTCAGCCTCCAGGCCTTTAATCCCTATAAGGTAAGTCTTACTATCTAAGCTTTATAAGAAAGTCAAACAATGTGCTTGAAGGAGATGCAGGAAATTCAGAAACCAGAATTATAAAGAAATTCTATCCATGAAGCTCAAGTTCAGTTCATCCACTCTCTCCTCAACTCAGTCAATACTACCCTCTCTACAATTTATTGGGGTGTGTTTACAATTTTCTCATGATACTGCTGAACAATTTTTGTATATGTTTATAAACAACTCAAAAAATCTATTAATTCACATACATTATTTTTAATCATAAAGCTACTACATAAGTTAGATACATATACTCCAAATCCCTTAAGTCAAAGTTAGTAGTTGAAGGATGCAATGGTTTGCACCCAATATCAAAGTCCACATTTTCCTTCACACTTACTCAATCATTTAGTCCTTTACTCAATAAATAAACCTTATGACAATAAAATAAACCTTATGACTATACAGTGGAAGTGAGAAATTGATTTAAGGGACTAGATCTGATAGAGTGTCTGATGAACTATGGATGGAGGTTCGTGACATTGTATAGGAGACAGGAATAAAGACCATCCCCAAGAAAAAGAAATGCAAAGAAGCAAAATGGCTGTCTGAGGAGGCCTTACGAATAGCTGTGAAAAGAAGGGAAGGGAAAAGCAAAGGAGAAAAGGAAAGATATACCCATTTGAATGCAGAATTCCGAAGGATAGCAAGGAGAAATAAGAAAGCCTTACTCAGTGATCAATGCAAAGTAACAGAGGAAAACAACAGAATGGGAAAGACTAGAGATCTCTTCAAGAGTATTAGAGATACCAAGGGAATATTTCATGCAAAGATGGGCTTCATAAAGGACAGAAATGGTATGGACCTAACAGAAGCAGAAGATATTAAGAAGAGGTGGCAAGAATACACAGAAGAACTGTACAAAAAAGATCTTCATGACCAAGATAATCATGATGGCGTGATCACTCACGTAGAGACAGACATCCTGGAATGTGAAGTCAAGTGGGCCTTAGAAAGCATCACTACGAACAAAGCTAGTGGAGGTGATGGAATTCCAGTTGAGCTATTTCAAATCCTGAAAGATGATGCTGTGAAAGTGCTGCACTCAATATGCCAGCAAATTTGCAAAACTCAGCAGTGGCCATGGGACTGGAAAGGTCAGTTTTCATTCCAATGCCAAAGAATGCTCAAACTACCACACAATTGCACTCATCTCACACGCTAGTAAAGTAATGCTCAAAATCCTCCAAGTCAGGCTTCAGCAGTACCTGAACCATGAACTTCCAGATGTTCAAGCTGGTTTTAGAAAAGGCAGAGGAACCAGAGATCAAATTGCTAACATTCGCTGGATCATCAAAAAAACAAGAGAGTTCCAGAAAAACATTTATTTTTGCTTTATCGACTATGCCAAAGCCTTTGAGTGTGTGGATCACAATAAACTGTGGAAAATTCTGAAAGAGATGGGTATACCAGACCACCTGACCTGCCTTTTGCGAAACCTGTATGCAGGTCAGGAAGCAACAGTTAGAACTGGACATGTAAAAACAAATAGGAAAAGGAGTTTCAAATAGGAAAAGGAGTTCCAAATAGGAAACAAATAGGAAAAGGAGTACATCAAGGCTGTATATTGTCACCCTGCTTATTTAACTTCTATGCAGACTGCATCATGTGAAACGCTGGGCTGGAAGAAGCACAAGCTGGAATCAAGATTGCCAGGAGAAATATCAATAACCTCAGATATGCAGATGACACCACCCTTATGGCAGAAAGTGAAGAGCAACTAAAAAGCCTCTTGATGAAAGTGAAAGAGGAGAGTGAAAAAGTTGGCTTAAAGCTCAACATTCAGAAAATGAAGACCATGGCATCAGGTCCCATCACTTCATGGCAAAGAGATGGGGAAACGCTGGAAACCATGGCTGACTTTATTTTTCTGGGCTCCAAAATCACTGCAGATGGTGACTGCAGCCATGAAATTAAAAGATGCTTCCTCCATGGAAGGAAGGTTATGACCAACCTAGACAGCATATTAAAAAGCAGAGACATTACTTAGCCAACAAAGGTCCATCTAGTCAAGGCTATGGTTTTTCCAGTGGTCGTATATGGATATGAGAGTTAGACTATAAAAAAAGCTGAGCTCCAAAAACTTGATGCTTTTGAACTGTGGTGTTGGAGAAGAGTCTTGAGAGTCCCTTGGACTGCAAGGAGATCCAGCCAGTCCATCCTAAAGAAGATCAGTCCTGGGTGTTCATTGGAAGGACTGATGTTGAAGCTGAAACTCCAATACTTTGACCACCTGATGCGAAGAGCTGACTCATGTGAAAAGACCCTGATGCTGGGAAAGATTGAGAGGAGCAGAAGGGGATTACAGAGGATGAGATGGTTGGATGGCATCACCGAGTCGATGGACATGGGTTTGGGTGGACTCCGGGTGTTGGTGATGGACAGGGAGGCCTGGCATGCTGCGGTTCATGGGATTGCAAGGAGTCGGATAGTACTGAGCGACTGAACTGAACTGAACTCAATAACTATGTGACTGCTTATCGGGAACCAGGCTTTACAAAAGCTTGAAATACACTCATGGACACAACAGAAAAGTCCTTTCCTTTATGGAATAAAGATCCTTTTGAACTGTGGCCTCCCTGTTCTTTGGCTTCACTGTGAGCTCTTTGAGGGCAGCAACCAAGTGATAGACCAACAGCCTCGTGATAGAGCCAGTGTTATGATTTCTCAGCACTTCCTGCTGCTGCTGCTGCTAAGTCAATTCAGTCGAGTCCGACTCTGTGCGACCCCATGGACAGCAGCCCGCCAGGCTCCTCTGTCCATGGGATTCTCCAGGCAAGTATCCTGGAGTGGGTTGCCATTTCCTTCTCCGGGCAGCACTTCCTAAAGCATATTTATTGACTGAGTAATCTTGTAGTTGATTAACTCAAAGGATAGGAACATTTGGCTTACTATTAAACCAAATTAGTAATTAATTAGCTCTACTCTATCCCAGAGCTTCAGTATAATCTCTTCTACCATACTTCTACCATATGTTCCAAAGCAAGGCAGAATGAGCAGTGCCCTACTTCCTAATAGTTTTTTTTTTTTTTTTTTAATACTACTAAGAAAAGTATTTAACCTACTGCTTTACCACTGGTTGTTTATTTCTATTTGTTTTTCTTATTGGACTTTAAAATTTTGACGGCTAGGTTCAGTTTTTTGAAAAAATTATATCCATGGTAATATATATCTGGAAGTAAACACAGTTCTGTTGTAATAGAATGCACTTATAAGATTAATAATCTAGTGATGTTCAAATTCCAAGCATACTCAAAAGGAAGAAATATACAAAAGCATATATGTCAATCAGCATAAACTGAACAACTCATACAACAAGAATAAAACCCATTCCAAGACATGAGTAATTAGTGTTTGTGCTTTAATTTCAACTCTGTTACTTACTCTTTATTTGATCTAAAAAAATCTAACTTAAAATTTAAACTATATTATCTATAAAACTTATATGAGATGAGTTACAGATCATTTTAAAACTAAAATAAGGCAATATATATGTAATTATAGATATGTCACTGCTTGTGAAAGTAATGATACAATGATAACTTTTCTCAGGTTATCAGTACCCTCTTATATAAAAAGCAGTATATGTTAGTTAGTGTTAGTCATTCAGTCACGTCTGACTCTTGGCAACCCCATGGACTATAGCCCACCTAGCTCTTCTGTCCCTGGAATTCTCCAGGCAAGAATACTGCAGTGGGTAGCCATTTCCTTCTCCATATGTTAGTGACTTA
>NW_011495084.1:4790086-4799452 GCF_000754665.1 Bison bison bison
GACTTAAAAACTAAACTCTCAAAACCAAAAACAAATAAAATTTCAACTCTATCAATTTATCAAAGTGTGACGTTAGACATAATTCTTATTATCTTTAAGCCTCAGTTTCTTCAGTCGGAAAATGAGAAAATTTTATTAATTGTACCTTAGTACTTTGAACTTAAGAGTTTATAATGAGTTTATTATCCTATTTATTTTACATAACTGTTCCTTTAAAAATTATTTAAGATGTTCAGACAGCATGCTAAAGGAACATGAAATACTTTTTAAATTTCCCCTACGTCTCCTCTACTTCTATCCTTATTATTTGTATAGTAAGAGCTATCATTTCTAGTCAATAATGCTATATGATTTTTACATAGATGCTGCTCCAAACGAACTAGACTCTCTTTTTCTACTTGATGTAAATATTACCAGCTTTAAAAGTTAGATATAATCAATAGCTTAACTCAAATCTTAATTGGATTTTTTTCTTACCTCATGAAAATTACAAAATAAAAAATGTTTTTTTCTATTTACTCATATTTAGTTGTTCAAGCAAAAGTGAGATCACGACTTTGAATCCAGTGCTTTTCTCACTCCTAAATTTGCCAGGCCTTGAAAAATCTGTGTTTGGTTTTCCTTCCACATCTTGAATGTATTTCATGTATTTTTTTTTTTTAATGTTTTCTTATGATCTATTTTCTCACCAACCTCCACATGCCTGATGGAAGATGTAAAAAAGCTATTCCATATGCTTTGAGTAAGATGTGTTGAATGGAGAAAATTGGGCACAAAACTGTCTACTTAGAAAAAAGTAAGTAGAACAATTGCATGAATTTTCCATCTGAACAGACAAATATATTTAATTGGTCTTTTTTATGTTTAAATTTTCATTCAAAATTCAGGTGATAAAAAATTTAGAAAAAACTACATAATTGTTCTTTTACTATTTGTTTGTAATGATAAACATATGTTACAAGAGGCACATTTTCTATGGCAACTTATAACACAGGTGTGACAGATTAGCAATCATGCATAAAACAGGGGCAAGATTTTATCTAATATATTACTTTACAGTGGATGCACTAAATAGTTCCCACAAAGAATTTAAAGAATCACATCCATTAAGTGTTAATAAAGATAAATTAATGAAGTAAACCACACAAATACTTTTGTTCATGGAATTAAGATTATTTAGAGCTAAGGTAAGGTAAGTCACTTCAGTCGTGTCCGACTCTGTGCGACCCCATAGATGGCAGCCCACCAGGCTCCCCCGTCCCTGGGATTCTCTAGGCAAGAACACTGGAGTGGGTTGCCATTTCCTTCTCCAATGCATGAAAGTGAAAAGTGAAAGTGAAGTCACTCAGTCGTGTCTGACTCTTCGCGACCCCATGGACTGCAGCCTACCAGGCTTCTCCGTCCATGGGATTTTCCAGGCAAGAGTACTGGAGTGGGGTGCCATTGCCATCTCCCATTTAGAGCTAAACATAGGTTCTAATCTTTATGTAAAGCACAATTAAAATTAAAATATCATTTCCTATAACAGGGCTTCCCTGGTGGTTCAGAGGGTAAAACGTCTGCCTGCAAGGTGGGATACCTCAATTCAATCCCTGCGGTGGGAAGATCCCCTGGAGAAGGAAATGGCAACCCACTCCAGTATTCTTGCCTGGAGAACCCCATGGATGAAGGAGTCTGGCGGGCTACAGCCCACGGGGTTGCAAAGAGTTGGACGCGACTGAGCGACTTCACTTTCACTTTTCCCATAACATATAGTTTGTGTTATTCAAAAACATATGAGGCCATGCTCTAAGCCCCATAATGTGTTTCATGAACTGTATCTTAGTTGATAATCCTCATAATCCAAGAGAAAGTATTATCATCCCCTTTTACAGATGGGGGAATTGAGGTGGAAAACAAAGAAGGCATACAAGTTTATACAAACTTAAGTGACCAGAGTTAGGATTTAAATTCTCATCCTAATTCAAATGCAAAGCTCTTTTCCTCTACTTCACATGTCCCTCTGTGATTTCTCTTGAAACACATTGTTGTTAAGTCACAAAGTCCTCCAAGGAATGCCAGAAATACATGGAGAAAAGAAAGTCTAATAATAGTAAATAAATATAATAATTAAGGTCCTTATTGAACTATTATTATTATTCTAATCAAAAGATCTTCACTTATGTAAACATTACATTATATTGGCCTAAGAAGTCACCAAAATAAATGATTTATTGATTATTTATGGTCGATAGTAATCCTTACTCTTGTGAGATGAATCAATTAGTATTTCCCAGTTTCCTGACTAAAATCATGTTAATGACATAGTATTACATGACCAAAATTGCCTGTCTTCTATATAGCTTTCTCTTTAGATTTTACTGAAATTAACTTATGAATATTTATAATAGACATTAATAATACATCCATATTAAACTATCATTATTAATGTCAGCAATAATGATAATTTGGACTAGAAAAGTCACAATGAAAAAGCAAATGAATGAAAGAGATTTGAAAGTCACATTTGATGAGATTTGATAAAGGATTGGATAAAGAGAATAATGAAGAGGAGAAAATTCAAAGAGAATGAGGCGTGAGGTGATTTTAAATAAGTGGGCAGTAAAGCCAAATAAGGGGTGGCTATATCCATCCATTCTGAGAGGAAGGATTAGGGCTGATAACACAAAGCAAACTTCCTCAGCTAGAGAAGTTCATATGATTGAGAGAGAGAATGCACAGTAAGGAGAGAGCAGGCTTTGGACTAACATTTACAAAACTCCAGTTTTAATGACCAGGTAGCAAAGATCGAGCCTACAAAGTCAATGACCTAGGAGATACCAGAGATATAGGAGGAAAACTGATATAATTCCACCATTTATATCAGTAGGTGAAGAGGAATACAAAATGAGAGAGAACATTTAATAAGTTAAATGCTGCTAAAAATAAAAGTTGAGGCTTGAAATATTCATTTAGTTATAAAGAAGATTATATATTTATGTTTGTTTCCAACTTAGCCTATTAATGTATTTTTGCCTTTTTTTACTGTAATAGTGTTCTGCTGGACAATTAATTGGTAAATTCCATCAACTCTTCAGCATTTAAGCATTAGTAAACTGGTTTCAAGGAAAAAAGTTATGAGGGAGAATTAAGAATACAAATCTTTGAGGTTTAATAATTTCAAAATAATTGCTTTATGTAAACACAGATTTATCTTTGAAAAACATTGTGAATTAATATAAACAGCTTTAATATGTTTTCTATTGAAAGCTGCTGCTGCTGCTGCTAAGTCGTTTCAGTCTTGTCTGACTCTGTGCGACCCCAGAGACGGCAGCCCACCAGGCTCCCCCATCCCTGGGATTCTCCAGGCAAGAACACTGGAGTGGGTTGCCATTTCCTTCAATGCATCAAAGTGAAAAGTGAAAGTGAAGTCGCTCAGTCCTGTCTGACTCCTAGCGACCCCATGGACTGCAGCCCACCAGGCTCCTCCATCCATGGGATTCTCCAGGCAAGAGTACTGGAGTGGGGTGCCATTGCCTTCTCCAATTGAAAGCTAGAGGTAGATATTAAGTAAGATAATTTAAGTAAATTTAGTCAAAATAGTTCACAAAGATGAAGATTATGCTGAAGAATCAACTTTCTCTGTGAAATTCTTAAGTATATTTTCATCTAAGTTCTTTTGCCTTATCTTCATAATCTAAGTACAATTAAAATATGCAGAATCTTTTCAGTATCTCAAAGGTTTCATATGAAAGACAAACAAAGTCACCTTTAAGCTATATATAACTGAAACCTATGGAAATCAAGTTTCAATCAGAATAGAAACTTACAACTTATTGTTCAACTGAGAGTTGCCTCAATATGGAAAAAATATTATCTCACAGAAAGTTTTTATGTGGATTCCTAAGTGTGTGGATGCCTCGTATGTTTACACATATGTTTTAGTGTTTCCACATGTGCTTTAGGTGAATATGTGAAATACCCACCATGTTATTATAAATGAAAATTAAAACTGAAATCTATTTCTTTGTGTTGGGGTTTTTAAGGTTGAATAAATAACATCTCTTTCTCCTACTCTTGGGTTGGGAATTCATAATGATAAACAGCTGAAGAGTCAAAGACATCAGCTGAAAATATCAAGTTTTTAATCACAGTAAGGCTACTTAGAGAATTTACTATAAATCTGTAGCATAGATGGCTTATTAATATTTCAAACTATTTAACTTGCATAGATCTGAAAAATTCAAAGCTTCTCCTAGCAAGTGTCTTACTAAAGGGACAACAATTTGTGATTTTTGTGGCTGGCACCAAAACAGAGAAGAGAAAGTGGGAGAGATTGAATGTATACAATTCTTTCTACAAAGCCTAATAGGTAAATTCATCCTTTCTTTATGGAGATGAGCATGTGAGTAACAGGGAAAGAGGCAAGAATTGCTCTGAGCCAGAAAGTACTTTTACTTGGAAATCTGAGTGGAGGAGAAAGGTGGTTTCCCTACTGAATAACATGCATTGATAAAATACACTTACGTGAATTTGAATGAAAACTTAATACATATATGTGGACCTGTCAGGCATACCATAGCAAATTCACATCATATTAGTCCTTTATATTATGGTTCTAGAAATGGTTAAATTCTTCCATTCCAGGGGGATAAGGAATTTAGACTAGTTAACAAGACTAATAAGCAAGTCAAGACTTTTATTGCTATAATGAACTTAAATTTGAGCAAGTTCATGGGGCCAATGAGAAAATCAGTGGCGACAATATATGTATTTGCAAGATGCAGAATGATTGTAAGACTATACAAAGAAACTGATTTTCAGATAGTTTATTTTTCAACATGACCATCTCACACCAAAAATGAGTTTATAATATATCACTCTTGTCATTTTGATATTTGCTAACACAAATGTTACTGTTGACCTAATACAACCTATAAATTACAAGCCAATCAGAAGTATCAAACATCTGGCAAATTCCTCTTTTACAAAGGTATTCTTATGGGTCAAACAAATATTTCCTGTTTAACTGGTTTTTAGTTTTCACTACATCTGCTATAAAGAGAACCCACTGAATTCCTGCCTCTTTCTTACAGTTTTGGGCTCTTCTCTCACTTGCCCACGTGATATCAGGCATTTCAAAACATACCAGGGAAATGGTGTATGATATTCTATGGAGAATCTAAGGGCCAGTTTCAGTTAAATCTGAAATTATAGCATTTTCTATTAGAAAACGTCAAGATTTGAATTTCTAACTCAGTATGACAAATGTATTCAAAAATTATAAATTAGGGGGAAAAAACTGAAGATAGAAACATGTGATGCTGGCAATCTACCAGCTGACTCTGGAGAGGCCTCTGGCTTCCTTGACAACTTGTTCTAGGAGGTACCTCCTTTCACCTCACAGTCACTGACATGTCCCTGCTGTACTCTTGCTCATCACCCATTGATGCTATTATTTTTTTTCCTTTTATGGTAAATAAATGACAGAACAGGAGATTTGCAGTCTCTCAGATCCTTTCTTTGCATTTAGCCCTTTCAGTATAAAAAAGTACAAAGACCAACCTCAAAACCAGTTAAGTTATAAAACAACTGGGATATTTTCCAACCGATAAATATGCTGGTAGGTTGTGGAGGTTCATAGGAAAAGGTATATTCTCCAAGAGAAAAGGGAACGATTCTTGTTTTCTACTATACTCCCAATTCTGGATACACACTAGATGCTGAAATAATATTTCTAAGGAAGAGAGAAAATAAGACACGAGCATAAAATTGGTGTGAGTATAGAAGAAGCCCCTGATGCTAGAAAAGATTGAAAGCAGGAGATGAAGGGGACGACAAAGGATGAGATGGTTGGATGGCATCACTGACTTAATGGACATGAGTTTGAGCAAACACCATGGTGTTTCAAAGAGTTGGATATGACTTAGGGACTGAACAACAACAGCAATAGAAGAAAGAGTTAGAAGACAGATCTTGACTGTAGTAATTAGAGAAAACAATTCTTGGAATTTATTTTTCAGTTGAATGTCCAAATAGAACTCTTGTGTTGAGAGAATAATCAGAACTTGTTCTCATGGCAAGAAAGATCGATCAGGTCTTACTTATTTTGGGCTACCATGTTCAATGAACTCTTTGCTTGGAAAATGACCTGACTTTAGGTCAGAATGGACATATATTAATGTCTTCAAAAGTAGACTTATACACAGGAAATTTTAAAGAAAGTGTTTCCCCATGCTTTCCCTCTGCCGTACTCAGTCTCTTCTCATCCTTTTAATGGAAGGCTAACAGTTTTTTCCTTAAGTTTTTCCTTAAGACCAGCTCTTAGACCTCTGTCTATAACAGCCTCTGCCTCAATGCACTTTTTCTCTCCAGGCATTAGGTGATCAGGTTAATAAATCTTTAAATTAAAAAAAAAAAAAGTGTTAGGAAATCTTCTAGCCTTCTTGAAACTCTTTCCAGGAAATAGACTTATAAGCTCATATATTGAGTGAAGAAATATAGTCTCATATCAGCAGACATTGGCTCAGTTCATCTACAGTTAATTTGCTATCTCCTACATTGTAGTTAACACCATAATTTGTTTCAATTTTAACAAATGACTGCTCTTGCTAAACACAGTGAATATACCACATATGAGGCTGCTCATCTCTCTGCCATCAAACATTTATTCACTCATTCCAAAGTACTCATCCAGTGCCAAGCACAACGCTAGGTAGTGGGAGTCAACTGTGAGTTTGACAGGCACTGCCCCTCTCCATAGAACTCCTCTGGTGAAGGAGGTAGATTTAAAGTTCTTAAGCAATAAACATAATAATTCAAAATTCCAGTATATGATATAAAAGGAACAAAGAAGGAGTTCAAACAGAAGATAACTGAGACCACTAAGGACCTACTTAAGATGGAGTCATCCAACTGTTTACATAGGAGGTAAAACTTAATCTAAAAAGTGAAAGCAGAATGAAGTTGCTGCCTAAGGGGGGTGCTGGGGGGTGGGGGAAGCATTTTAGTATGTACCCTGATGTAGTCATGAGCAGGTACTACATCCCATAAACAGCCAAGAGTGGCACATGGAGAACGTTTTGACGGATTTCTGACTAAAAGAGCCAGGCAAGTTTTGTTCATACTGCAGACCATTTATTCTTGCAGTTGTAGATGTCTCAGCCATTTCCCATCTGACTCTCGGGCTGAAGCCAATTCCCACCAAGCTTTGTTTCCAGCTAGTTGTCAATCCAACCACCAGTAGTTTCAAACAATTCTTGCTAAGAACCTAGATAGCAATGACCTAACACTCAGAGGTAATTCTACTTTTAAAATGGACACAAGAAGACTATAAATCCATTCAGATTCAAAGGAGTGAAGTGCTAACAGATCACCCAGCAAAAAGTGAGTTGGGTAGGTCATGCCATGCCCTGTTACAGAAGCTAGTTTTGTAAATCTTTTCCACATTAGGGTCCATATAAAATTGAGACTTATATACTGAAGGAATTGGAAAACTGCTGATTATTTATACAAAAATGTGTTTGGTTCTAATTTGAGTAAACTACACACAAACAGAGTGATCAATGTTCTGCTGTGACTAGGTCACATTCTTAAAATTGTTTCCTTTCCCCTTTTGTACATTGAAGTTCTTTTTGTAATTATTAGAGTCATTAAGTTTGAGAACATGCTTTTGTTCTCTAAAATAATTATCTGTGCTACTTCTATGGAAAATAATTCTATGGCTGTGCTGTTCTATGGCTAAGTTGAGCAGAGGACACGTTGTATAGCTCTGTCAATCTCTGACCACTGCTAAATCATCAAACATTTTATATTAATATTCTGAATAGTTTGACACATTGCTCCATAATCACTTAATTTGTACCAATGTAATATGGCTTATGATTCAATAAGTAAACACAGATTTTTAAGGAAAGTGTATACTCGGTAGCATTTTGATTCAATAAAATGTTTTAAAACTAGTTTTTCAAACATTTGGGGTTTGGCAAAACATAAAATGCCTTGGCCAAGCACTCTTCCTCCCAATTTTTAAATCTAGTGCATTTCAAGGGAAATTTAATTCATATGTTTCCAGTATATTTGTGCTTGGTTTTTTTAAATGGTGTTTTGTAAGAGCTCTGTGAGGTCCAAGAAGTCAATAACCAGTTTATAAAGTGTTTTAAACTTCCTTTACATTGAACCAGGTGGGCAAATTTTGTTTGAAATAATAAAAATTCATGAATTTACCTTAAAATGTGATATTCTATAACACTCATTGTATTCCAACTATGTAAAAGTTACATATTATTCCAAAATGGGTCTCAATAATATAACATTAGCTGCCACCCAAATATCTTGTGGAGGGCTGGGCTGAAACACTCAGAGCAACTGGTTAGGATCCATTCAGGGTGTGAAATCTCTGGCCTGTGGCTTGATGACCAAGCTAGCTACACAACAAAGCTACTCAAATGCTTCAGGAAATAGCCGGCTCTACTAACCGTATCTCCCAGTCCTTCCATTTATTCACAGGGACTTCAGAAAAGCCACTTAACTTTCCCCCAGCCAGTTTCAATTTCTTTTAGCTGAAAAGTTGATGATGTAGAACTAACTTCATAGGGTTAGAGTGAGAGTCAAGTCAAAGAAAAGTAGCATTCTGTCCCTCACAGTGGGTCTGCCTACAGTAAGTGTTCAGTAATAAAAATGGTAGCTATGTGCTTTTGACTTCAAGAACTATTTCAGCTAAACTTCCTTTATTTAGATGCCCATTAGTTCACTTCAGTTCAGTCACTCAGTCGTGTCTGTCTTTTTGCGACCCCGTGGACTGCAGCACGCTAGGTTTTCCTGTCCATCACCAACTCCCAGAGCTTACTCAAACTCATGTCCATTGAGTTGGTGATGCCATCCATCCATCTCATCTTCTGTCATCCCCTTCTCCTCCTGCCTTTGATCTTTCCCAGCATCAGGGTCTTTTCCAAAGAGTCAGTTCTTTGCATCATGTGGCCAAAGTATTGGAGTTTCAACGTCAGTATGAGTCCTTCCAATGAACACCCAGGACTGATCTCCTTTAGAATGGATTGGTTGGATCTCCTTGCAGTCCAAGGGGCTCTCAAGAGTCTTCTCCAACACCACGGTTCAAAAGCATCAGTTCTTTGGTGTCCAGCTTTGTTTATTGTCCAACTTTCACATCCATAGTTGAAGACCATTAAAAAAACAAACAAACATTTAAGTGATTCTGGCTTATGTGGAAAAATGAATAGGACAACAGGAGATAAGCTAGAATCAGAGGAAAAATGAGAGCCTATTAACATGTCTATAGCTATTCCAAATCCTGAAAGATGATGCTGTGAAAGTGCTGCACTCAATATGCCAGCAAATTTGGAAAACTCAGCAGTGGCCACAGGACTGGAA
>NW_011495084.1:4799552-4807185 GCF_000754665.1 Bison bison bison
ACATGCTAGTAAAGTAATGCTCAAAATTCTCCAAGCCAGGCTTTAGCAATATGTGAACCGTGAACTTCCAGATGTTCAAGCTGGTTTTAGAAAAGGCAGAGGAACCAGAGATCAAATTGCCAACATCTGCTGGATCATGGAAAAAGCAAGAGAGTTCCAGAAAAGCATCTATTTCTGCTTTATTGACTATGCCAAAGCTTTGACTGTGTGGATCACAATAAACTGTGGAAAATTCTGAAAGAGATGGTAATACCAGACCACCTGATCTGCCTTTTGAAAAATTTGTATGCAGGTCAGGAAGCAACAGTTAGAACTGGACATGGAACAACAGACTGGTTCCAAAGAGGAAAAGGAGTTTGTCAAGGCTGTATATTGTCACCCTGTTTATTTAACTTATATGCAGAGTACATCATGAGAAAGGCAGGGCTGGAAGAAACACAAGCTGGAATCACGATTGCCGGGAGAAATATCAATAACCTCAGATATGCAGATGACACCACCCTTATGGCAGAAAGTGAAGAGGAACTCAAAAGCCTCTTGGTGAAAGTGAAAGTGGAGAGTGAAAAAGTTGGCTTAAAGCTCAACATTCAGAAAACGAAGATCATGGCATCCGGTCCCATCACTTCATGGGAAATAGATGGGGAAACAGTGGAAACAGTGTCAGACTTTATTTTTCTGGGCTCCAAAATCACTACATATGGTGACTGCAGCCATGAAATTAAAAGACGCTTACTCCTTGGAAGGAAAGTTATGACCAACCTAGATAGCATATTCAAAAGCAGAGACATTACTTTGCAAACAAAGGTTCGTCTAGTCAAGGCTATGGTTTTTCCTGTGGTCATGTACGGATGTAGAGTTGGACTGTGAAGAAGGCTGAGCGCCAAAGAATTGATGCTTTTGAACTGTGGTGTTGGAGAAGACTCTTGAGAGTCCCTTGCACTCTCAAGGAGATCCGACCAGTCCATTCTGAAGGAGATCAGCCCTGGGATGTCTTTGGAAGGAATGATGCTAAAGCTGAAACTCCAGTACTTTGGCCACCTCATGTGAAGAGTTGACTCATTGGAAAAGACTCTGATGCTGGGAGGGATTGGGGGCAGGAGGAGAAGGGGACGACAGAGGATGAGATGGCTGGATGGCATCGCTGACTCGATGGACGTGAGTCTGAGTGAACTCCAGGAGTTGGTGATGGACAGGGAAGCCTGCCGTGCTGTGATTCATGGGGTTGCAAAGAGTCGGACATGACTGAGCGACTGATCTGATCTGATATGTTGGTTAGCAAAATGAACACTGGAGTGGAAAAGAGGATAAGAGCCTCCATTCTCAGTACTGCTATTAGTTGGATGATTGCACATAAGTTACATATTGGCACTGGATTCCAGCTTCAGCTGCAAAATGATGTAGCAAGACTAGATGACCTCAGTTTCCTTTAAATGGAATGATTCTATTCATTACTTCAGCATTAAAATATGCTGGAAATATATCATAAATGTTAACTAATGATAATTATTTTTCTAAATATATTGGATCAGGGACACCATAACTTGGTTACGCTTTAGAAAGATGCCTTCTGTTGCTACATATAATGAATATACACCATATATGAACCTGCTCATCTGTCTGCCTTTAAAGATTTACTCATTCATATAAAACTATTACTGAATAGTAAGCACAATTCTAAGCATTAAGGAAGCAACTGGGAAGTTGATTGACATTATTCCTCCTAATTTTCTCAACAGTTTGAGAAGTCAAAAAGTACATCTAAACTGACCCGAATATGCATGTATCTTTTATATTCAAATTTTAAGAAATTGTAAATACAGAAAGGTATACTAACACATAATTATAATACCAAATATCTGATAAACAGTAGTGTGGAGATATAGTATCATGTCTATTTTGCTTTTCTAATTTTCAACTCAGAAAAATTTCAAAAGTAAAGAGTCAATCAATTTTTGTTGTTCATATGAGCACAGACATTTTCAAAACACCTTTATCCTCTTATCTACTATTTTCATTATGTATGCTAAGTTGCTTCAGCGATGTCCAACTCTTGGCGACCCAATGAACTATAGCCCGCCAGTCTCCTCTGTGCATGAGATTCTCCAGGCAAGAATACTGGAGTGGGTTGCCATGTCCTCCTCTAGGGGATCTTCCCAACCCAGGGATCAAACCAGGGTCTCTTATGACTCCTGCACTGGCAGGCGGGTCCTTTACCACCAGTGCCACCTGGGAAGCCCCATTTTTGTTATATGTAACCATTTTTAATTACATCTGGACATGATTTGATCATTTTGCAGTTGGAGACACAGAGTCAATCTAATATCAAGCCACAAGTTCAGAACATAGTCAAAATAGATCCTTGAACCCTTTTGGCCTATCTACCACTGCCCATGACTTGTGCCACAGCTAATTATTATTCAAATTAAGAATGAATTATGAATTCAAACAAAGAAAATCTAACGTAATGAGGGAAAGAAATTTGTCAAGGATCTGAGAACAGTAAATGCACAGCTAAAATTGTAACTGAAACATCTCTCTTAATCCAGAAATATTTCCATTTCTATCTCAAACATCTGTCTTCTAGAGTTTTTCTTTTTCTCATACTATTGCCAAGATAAATTCAGGAGGAGTGTACAGTCTCAGCCAGATTGAATCAGGCATGTAATTATTTTTAGATTTTAGATTGAGGCACCAGTGTTATTGTTCCCTTCACAAACACCTTCCAATATTCCCCTCCTTGAACTTTCTCCTCAGGTTAACAAAATAATCATAACTAATGTGTACAGTTTGGTGTTTGCCACTATATCACTTTTGTGAAAATAAGTTATCTCATTGTTGCTGCCTTAAAATATATCCACACTTATATATCAAATTATATAACTCTTCTCTCCCCTTTCCTAGATACTAAGGGACTTCAAAGTTTAAGAAACTAATCTGTCTTCCAGATGCTAACATTCTTGTTAAATGGAGAATACAAGCATATATGATGTGCCGAAAGGCAGACTTCTGAACAAATATGCAATCAGGACTCAAAGCAGAGAGTTTCCTCTGGATCTGAGGATTCAGAATCACTCTTAGACTTCCCCTACAGATGTCACGCACAGATCTACAAGTCTCCTTGGTGTCTACTGTCACAGCTCAGATTTTGCCTGATATGCTTCATTCACCTAGGGTCTCACTGATTCGTGCCTGCTGCCTTAGATGGTTGCCAAAGAAGCTTCATTACCATCAGGGCTCATCAGAAGAATGCTGACATCTTAGGTATGGTTGCTGGGATTGATGGTACCCAACTTCCTATTCCTCCTGGTACCAAAATAGTGCTGGCATGTAAAAGTAGAGGGGGAGGAGTGTCTCTTCTGTGTCCAGTGTCACCATTGTTCCCAAGCTTTTTGGGACCCAAATCTAAAAAAGGTTTTGAGTCCTCTCTTAGTTCTGCCTCTAAATATACCTAATCCCTACTTTCCTCGCTCCAGACATTGGTACAAGGAACTTGCTAGTGTGTAGGTATTTAATTATATACATCGTATCTTCCACTTCTCCCCATATAATCCCTCTCTTGATGACTTTCTATAAAATTAAAAAAAAAATCCCACCAATATGAATGAGCTGAAAAAACAAAGGAAGGCAAGGAGGAAGCTGTTATTGACATAACTGGCAATCTCCCAAAAGAAATTGGACATATTTCTTTACAGAACTGAGGACTGAGACTTAGACAAATTAAGTGATTTCCTGAAAGTCACATGACCACTAAGGGATAAAACAAGGCTCAAAACCAAAACCAGTTAAGAGTCAATACCACCTTCCCCAATTAAATTAGAAAGAAGATTTACAAAATGATGAGTGCTGATCCAGTAATGCTTGATAGAATTATTTATGATTAAAATTAATATTTTGAGGCAGACTTAATCACTGGAAATATTGTGAAAGAAGAACACCAAATTGGTCAGATTCAAAGCAATATTATTTCTTCTGTTACATTGATAGTTCATTATTTATTTTGTATTCATTTATTTTTCAGTTTATGTATGTTATTCTTTACAACCATTATTGGTATCAGAAACTAATTTACATCAACTACTATTTGGATAAATATGTAGAAATTTCAAATATTTTAAAAATATTTCAGGTATTTCCAAAGTTTTACCACTTTGAGTCATAGCTTCATCAGCTGTAAGGGGATTTTTTTAAGATTATCTCTATTTTTTTTAATATAAATTTATTTAATTGGAGGCTAATTACTTTACAATATTGTATTGGTTTTGCCATACATCAACATGAATCCACCATGGGTGTACACGTGTTCCCTATCCTGAACTCCCCTACCTCCCTCCCCATACATCTCTTGTCTTTAATACCTAATGACTCTATAAAATTGATATTTAAATAAAATACCCAAATATAGATATGTTATTCAATCAGTTCATTCACTTAGTCATGTCTGACTCTTTGCGACCACATGGACTGCAGGACATCAGGCTTCCCTGTCTTTCACCAACTCCTGGAGCTTACTCAATTCATGCCCATTGAGTCGGTGATGCCATCCAACCTTCTCATCCTCTTTCACCCCCTTCTTCTCCTGCTTTCAATCTTTTCCAGCATAAGGGTCCTTTCCAATGCATCAGCTCTTTGCATCAGGTGGCCAAAGTATTGAAATTTTTAGCTTCAGCATCAATCCTTCCAATGAATATTCAGGACTGATTTCCTTTAGGATTGAAAAGTTTGATCTCCTTGAAGTCCAAGAGACTCTCAAGGGTCTTCTCCAACACCACTGTCCAAAAGCATCAATTCTTCGGCGCTCAGCTTTCTTTATAGTCCAACTCTCACATCCATACATGACTACTGGAAAAACCATAGCTTTGACTAGATGGACCTTTCTTGGAAAAGTAATGTCTCTGCTTCTTAATATGCTTTCTAGGTTGGTCATAACTTTTCTTCCAAGGAGAAAGTGTCTTTTAATTTCATGGCTGCAGTCACCATCTGCAGTGATTTTGGAGACCAAGAAAATAAGTCTCTCACTGTTTCCATCGTTTCCCCATTTATTTGCCATGAAGTGATGGGACCAGATGCCATGATCTTAGTTTTCTACATGTTGAGTTTTCTACCAACTTTTTCACTGTCCTCTTTCACTTTCATCAAGAGGCTTTTTAGTTCCTCTTCACTTTCTGCCATAAGGGTGTTATCATCTGCATATCTGAGGTTATTGATATTTCTCCCAGCAATCTTGATTCCAGCTTGTGTTTCATCCAGTCCAGCATTTCTCATGATGTACTCTGCATATAAGTTAAATATGCAGGTGACAAGATACAGCCTTGACATACTACTTTCCCGGTTTGGAACCAGTTTGTTGTTCCATGTTCAGTTCTAACTGTTGCCGCTTGACCTGCATACAAAATTTCTCAGGAGGCAGGTCAGGTGGTCTGGTATTCCCATCTTTTTAAGAATTTTCCATAGTTTGTGGTGATACATCACACAATCATACAAGCTACATCATACAACAATATATAATAAATATGTTCCTGATGTCTTATAACTGCCTTACAAAAAAATTTTGAAACAAACAAAAAAATGCTACTAGAGAAATAAAAATAAGCTATTTTGGAAGAAAAAATATACTCTAATTTTTTCAGAATGTTTTTACCGTGAATGTAGAAATCTACCTTTTCTTGACAACTATACGATTTGACTCATTGGAAAAGACTCTGATGCTGGGAGGGATTGGGGTCAGGAGGAGAAGGGGATGACAGAGGATGAGATGGCTGGATGGCATCACTGACTCGATGGACGTGAGTCTCAGTGAACTCTGGGAGTTGGTGATGGACAGGGAGGCCTGGCGTGCTGCGATTCATGGGATCGCAAAGAGTCAGACACGACTGAGCGACAGATCTGATCTGATACAATTTTAGAATGCTTATAATAAAGGTGAGCTTTTAAATTGAATCAGATAAAGAATAAACTGGTGTTAATTAAACATTATGATTATTAGAATAAAATGAAATGTAGTCATATCATTCAATTAGCTTGTTATAAAAATATTAATGGTATAACAGGGTTGTCTTTTGATAGATCTATTTTTTTTATATATTAGGGAAACATTACTTTCAGCTGTTTTGTAAAATGCCACTAAAATACACCCAGAAAAAAAAATAGCAAACACATAGATCTTTTCAATGGGCATATTTGAAAGCTTTGCTTTAAGCACTATGTTTCTTTTAAGTCTCCTGTTTTTGCAGAACAACATGTCACATGCTATAGTTGAAAGCATAAGCAGAACAAAGAAGACCTTAACTTCCTGATGGGTTATTACTTGCTTTCATATTTAGGAATTTTAAACGTACCCACACTAAGGTTTCTCACTTGGTTTTTGTTAAATATCATCAGTGACTATTCTTTCTTCCTAGTTCTATTACATTTCACACATGAAAAAGATTAACACAATGTATCACACCATTCTTTTATATGTTAGTCTTTCTACTTTTGATGCCTTTATTCAAAATCTCCAAAAAAGCAGTTTAAAATGCATGGTTTTAGAGAGATCCAGGTGAGAAATTCTAGGTTGTCAGTGGACTTCTGTCCAAAAATAGACATCACTGTGACTTAGTTCAGAAAGCAATTTCCACTGTCTCACAAATGTTTGGTTATGAAAGATTATCTGAATACTGGGGTTTAAATTCACTTTTGGTGATCAAAGAGAAACCTTTTATGAACTGTGAAAGTTTTCATTTGCCAATTTTTGAATAAAAGTATCTTTGTAGAAATTAAATTCACCTCAGTAACCGCTTATTGAATCCTACTGTATTCAGACAGAGTGCTGTGGATACTTAGCAGAACGAAATATAATCTGATCTCAAAGTATTCAAAATCAAGTATAGAAAACAAATAGAAGTGATCAACAGTTTCTTCTTCTGCACCCTCTCATCCTCTTCATTTTCTTCTCTAGTCAATAAAAAGCAACACCACAGTCACTTTCATATTTTCTACAAGGATCTTTTTGCCTTTTTGTATCACAAAATGCTACACTTTCTATTTTACGTGATTGTATTTCCTTTGTTCCTAAATCGGATCTTATGAATGCTTTTATAGAAATGCATACAGTCCTGGAGATTGAAGGCACCCCAATCACCAATTTCCTGATACGTACTAGTTGTGAGCACCTCTCAAGGACTTGATTTCAGGTATCATTAGACATCTGGCACTCAGCTTTAAAAAAATTATTTTTAACACATAAATTTCATCATCTCTACAAACAAGCAATGCCTCACCTCTTACAACTGTTTGCCTTCTACATTCACTGAAATAAATCATGGCTGTATGATTGAATTCATACAAATTGGTGTCCTCTGCGACTGTATCTGTCCTGAGTGCCTTTTTTTCCAGCCTTGGAAGACCAGGTGCAACTTTTCTTCCTTAAAGATGGGTCCTAATAAGTTGGATTTAGAAAAAGCAGAGGAACCAGAGATCAAATTTCTAACATCCATTGGATCGTCGAAAAAACAAAAGAGTTCCAGAAAAACATCTACTTCTGCTTTATTGACTATGCCAAAGCCTTTGACTGTGTGGATCACAACAAACTGTGGAAAATTCTGAAAGAGATGGGAATACCAGACCGCCTGACCTGCCTCCTGAGAAATCGGTA
>NW_011495084.1:4807285-4814862 GCF_000754665.1 Bison bison bison
TATGCCAAAGCCTTTGACTGTGTGGATCACAACAAACTGTGGAAAATTCTGAAAGAGATGGGAATACCAGACCGCCTGACCTGCCTCCTGAGAAATCGGTATGCAGGTCAACAAGAAACAGTTAGAACTGGACATGGAACATCAGACTGGTTCCAAATCAGGAAAAGAGTACATCAAGGTTGTATATTGTCACCCTGCATATTTAACTTATATGCAGAGTAAATCATGCAAAATGCTTGGATGGATGAAGCACAAGCTGGAATCAAGATTGCTGGGAAAAATATCAATAACCTCAGATATGCAGATGACAACACCCTTATGGGAGAAAGCAAAGAAGAACTAAAGAGCCTCTTGATAAAAGTGCAAGAGGAGAGTGAAAAAGTTGGTTTAAAACTCAACATTCAGAAAACTAAGATTATGGCATCCAGTTCCATCACTTCATGACAAATACATGGGAAACAATGGAAACAGTGAGAGACTTTATTTTCTTGGTCTCCAAAATCACTGCAGATGGTGACTGCAGCCAGGAAATTAAAAGATGCTTGCTCCTTGGAAGAAAAGGTATGACCAACCTGGAGAGCATATTTAAAAGCAGAGACATTGCCAAGAAAGGTCCATCTAGTCAAAGCTCTCGTTTTTCCAGTAGCCATGTATGGATGTGACAGTTGGACTATAAAGAAAGCTGGGCACTGAAGAATTGATGTTTTTTAATTGTGGTGTTGAATAAACTCTTGAGAGTCCCTTGGACTGCAAGAAGATCCAACCAGTCCATCTTAAAGTAAATTAGTCCTGAATAGTCATTGGAAGGACTGATGCTGAAGCTGAAACTCCAATACTTTGGCCACCTGATGAAAGGAACTAACTCACTGGAAATGACCCTGATGCTGGGAAAGATTGAAGGTGGGAGGAGAAGGCAATGGCAAAGGATGAGATGGTTGGATGGCATCACTGACTCGATGGACATGAGTTTGAGCAAGCTCTGAGAACTGGTAATGGACAGGGAAGCCTGGTGTGCAGCAGTCCATGGGGTCGCAAAGAGTTGGACACGACTGAGTGACTGAACTGAACGGAAAGTGTTTAAAAATATTCCCTGTATATAATACATGTGGAAGTGACCTAGAAAACATTAGAAACTGTCGGTTTAAGTTGGTACAGCTACACTGAGGAATAGTGGACGGTTCCCTAAAATACTGAAAATAGAGCTACCATAAAACCCAGCAATCCCATTCTTGAGCATTTATCCAGAAGAAACCAGAATTTGAAAGATACATGCACCACCAGTGTTCATTGCACCACTATTTACAATAGCAAAGACATGGAAACAATCTAAATATCCATCAGCAGATGAATGGATAAAGAAGATGTCATATATTTATACAATGGAATATTATTTTTATTAAAAAAAAGAATGAAGTAATGCCATTTGCAACAACACAGATGGACCTAAAGATGATCGTTTGAAGGGAAGTAAGTCAGAGAAAAATATCATGTGATACTGCCTATATATGGAATGTAAAAATATGATACAAAGGATCTTATATACAAAACAGAAACAGACACACAAACAGATGACGGACTTATGGTAACCACAGGGGAAACGTGTGATAAATTAAGAGTTTGGAATTAACATTTATACACTACTGTATATAAAATAAACAACAGGATTTACTATATAACACAGGGAAATGTACTCAATATTTGCTGTAGTTCACAGGGTCACAAACAGTCAGACACGACTTAGTGGCTGAACAACAACATAAGGGGAAAAAATTGGAAAAAAAAAAAAAAAGATATAGAAGGGCTGATGCCAAGGCTCCAAACCTTTAGCCACCTGATGTAAAGAGCTGACTCATTGGAAAAGACCTTGATGCTGGGAAAGATGGAACTCAAAATGAGAAGAGGGCAGCAGAGGATGAGCCTGTTAGATAGCATCACCGACTCAATGGATGTGAATCTGAGCAAATGCTAGGAGATAGTGAAGGACTGGGGAGCCTGGTATGCTATAGTCCATGGGATCACAAAGAGTCAGACACGACTTGGTGACTGAACAACGACAAATATGTATGTATAACTGAAACACTTTGCTAGACGCTTGAAACTAACACAACATTGCAAATCAACTATCCTTCAATAAAAATACACAAATGAATTTCAAAAAAGAAAATAAATATTCAAAAATGTTGCTAAAGGAATGACTAGTTTATGTGTTTGGCAGCACTAATTATTAAAGGGATGTCAAAACATGGTGTATTTCATAAAATGGCACATCTTAAAAAGTGGTAGAATTTCTGTTCAACATTGTACAGTAAGTTAATGCTTAATCAGAAACCATCGGTTCCAGACATGAAGCAATGAGGAATAAAATAGAAAAATGGAAAGCCAGTAGGATATATCTGGGCCTAAAAATAAGATTTTTTTTTCTTGCTGAACTTAAAAAAGACCACAAATGCAAAGTAAAGAGCAAGGCTACTGCCACATCCCTGCTGGGTTCAAGCTCTGGAAACATGCAGTGGTCACCATAAGTTTGAAACACCTTGTGGAGTATGATGACTAAAAGGACTTCTGATCAGACAGGACCTCAGAGTTAGGCTCAATCATTAGAACTTAGTTTGATCCCAATCCTGCTTAATGAAAGAAAACAAAGCAAACAGCCTTCTGTGACAAGACTGGGACTTCATCAGCAAAGAGACTAAGAATTACATTATGACACCCACTGTCTCAAAGACTGGGTCTGCAAAGTCCTTAATACCTAGATTTCCTATGATTGATTAGAAATTTTAAAATGTAAAGTACATTGTATCTAAAAATATCCATAAGCTTAGAATGGAAAATTTTAAAATTACCAAGGGGTTAAAGAAGAAAATAAGACTAAAATTCAAAAATATTTAGAAGACTAAAATTCTTAATATAAAAATTTGTAGGATTTAAAGTAAAAGGCTTTTAAAGATATATAGGCTTAAAATCATATAGTTACACTATATGTTCTACACGAAATATATGAAAAGAAGAATGAAGGAATAATGTATAATTATAAGAAATAATAAAGATTAAATAGGAAACAAAATCAACTTGAAACAGTGAACAAAATCCTAACTCCAAAAGCTGCTTATTTGGGGAAAAAATAAAAACAAATGATAGACAAACTCATAGTACACCTCCTTAATTGTAAATTACTAGCATAAAGAGGAGTGGCCAAAAAAATAGCAAATGAAGAGAAACCTAAAATTATAGATTAAGAAGATATTAAACAATTTTAAATGAAACATAAATGTTATGCATTTAAATATATAATTTTCCGAAAAACCATAAGAAATTAAAGTTGACTCAAACTGATATAGAAAAATTAATAAGGCAATTATTTTTAAAAAGATCAAATTCATTTTCAAATATATTTTGTGACTCCTACTCCCTAAAACAGACCCGAGTTTATAAGGGAGTTTTCTGTATCATCAAGGAGCAGAATAACTCCATGGCAAACAAATAACCCAGTCAAAAAATGAGCAGAAGATCTAAATAGACATTTCTCCAAAGGGAGATGGTAAATAGGTACATGAAAATATGCTCAGCATCTCTAATTAGAAAATGCAAATCAAAACTACACTGAGGTACTACCTCATACCAGTCAGAATGGCCACTGTAAAAAAGTTTACAATTGGTAAATTCTGGAGAGTAAACCCTCCTGCACTGTTGGTGGGGATGTAAGTTGGGTGCAACTACTTAATAGTGAGGAATAGTGGAAAATAACATGGAGGTTCTTTAGAAAACTAAAAACATGATTATCATATGATCCAACAATCCCACTCCTGGGCATATATTCAGACAAAACTATAATTTAAAAAGATACATGCATCCCTTTGTTCATAGCAGCAGTATTCACAATAGCCAAGACATGGAAACAACCTAAATGTCCATCAACTGTTGTTTAGTCACCAAGTCATGTCCATGGAAGAATGGTACAGAGTATCTTAAAGAAGATGTGGTGTGCATATACCATGGAATGATGTATCCTTAGTTGCTTCAGTCATTTCTAACTCTTTGCCACCCTGTGGACTGTAGCCTGCCAGGCTCCTCTGTCCATGGGA
Organism: Bison bison bison; assembly: GCF_000754665.1. Classification (NCBI taxonomy): domain Eukaryota; kingdom Metazoa; phylum Chordata; class Mammalia; order Artiodactyla; family Bovidae; genus Bison; species Bison bison. The sequence goes on from NW_011495084.1 coordinate 4,811,368, forward strand.
TTCTCCAGGTAAGAATACTGGAGTGGGTTGCCATGCCATCCTCCAAGGGATCGTCCCGACCCAAGTATCAAACTCACATCTTCTGCATCTTCGGCAGCACAAGTGGATTCTTTATCACTGAGCAACTGGGGAAGCCCTATATCATGGAATGATACTCAGCCACGAAAAAGAATGAAATAATGCCATTTGCATCAATATGGATGCAGCTAGAGCTTATTATACTAAGTAAAGTAAGTCAGTGTTGGGAGCCACCTTAGGCATGGTGGCTGACAAAATGGAGGCATGGCCCCAACCCCCTCTCCTTGTCCTGCAGGCACGGACCTGGGATGAGGGAGTTAGGCTTTGTGATTCTGACTTGTTTTTTCCTTTCCTCAGCTGAGTTGACTGAAAAGAATATTGAGGTGCTTATTGTTCTTGAGAAGAGCATGAGAAGGCACAAAGCCTTCTGCAGCTGTGCTCAGAAAATAATTCATAAAGTTAATCATTGACATTTGTTCAAGAACTTTTACAAAAGAGTGTTCCAGGGTGAGCACGTAGGCTGCAGCTTGAGGCCATGGGAGGGAGTGCTATCTGAAACCCATTTGTGAGGAAAGTGTTTATGGCAAAGGAGTTTGCTGAATTTAGGGGTTAGGAATAATTAAAATAGTTAGAAGCTAAAGATTTAGGGAATGTTGTAATGTTAGCATATTCTACTATAGCTTATAGAGATTAGGAACTTTAGAGATATTAATAGCTAGAAGCCCTTTTTAAGAAATAGTGAGCTTAGGATACTAGGGACAAACAGGAGTTAGAAAGATAAGAAATAAACTGAGGAATGTGGTATGCAGCCCAGACATTAGCATGAGTTACTATGTATTCACAAGGACACATGAGAAGAAGTAGATAAGAGAATCGCTGAGGCAGGAACTCCTTTTGAGGGGTAACAATGATTTTTGGAGACAACAAATCTGGGTCAGGGGGAACTGAAAATGTCAAACCTCTGACTTAATACTTTTGTAAAAGTATAAAAGAGAATCTTAGCTTGAAATAAATAGGCAGTCCAAGAAAACAGAGGCTGTCTCGTTTCTCGCCAACACCGCTCATCTCTTCAGGTTGATTCCCTGGCTGCTGGAGCTGGACTCCAGCAAGTCCGAAAGAGAAAAATGAATACCATATGATATCCCTTATATGTGAAATCTAAAATATGACACAATTGAATCTATCTATGAAACAGAAAGAGAATCATGGACGTTGAGAACAGACTGGTGGTTGCCAAGACAGGAGGTTAAGGTAGGGGTGGAGTGGGAGCTTGGGGTTAGCAGATGAGCATTTTATATAGAATGCATAAACCACAAGATCTTAGTATATAGCACAGAGTACTATATTTAATATCCTATGATAAACCATTATGGAAGGAATATATATACAGTATATTTATGTATATAGGCACATATAAAGAATCATTTTGCTGCACTGTGGTAATTAATACAACATTCTAAATCAAATATACTTCAATAAAAATGGAAAAGAAAATCCATATGTTATATATATTTTTTTGTTTTTTCAGAGAATAGGAAAAGAAGGAAAGTGTTCCAAGTTATTTTACAAGTTAAACTTTGCTAACAAACAACATAAAGGAACAAATAAAGGAGAAAAATATATTCACAGAGCAATCCCACTTATGAAGCTATATGAAACACACTAAATAAACTGCTAAGGAACCTATCTAGAAGTAACTTAAAATAGTAGACTATACTCAACAATGTTAAATGCAAGCAACATCAGAAAATTGAATAAAAATAGCATATTAACAAGGGGGAAAACCTTATTCAAAAACACCCCCAAAAGTGCTTTTGATAAACTCAAACCCATGTTCATGATTCTTAAAATGTCTTTGCCAATTAAGAAAAAATATAATATCTATAATCTGAAATGTTTATTTTTATTTAAGATAACGAGGGACTACATTTATTCAACTTTGTAATAAAAGTTATGGTCAAGTTGACAAAAAAGAAAAATAAAATCATAAAATGTAAAGGAAAAGAAATGTCTATCTTATTATTTGAAATACAGCAAATATACACAAAACAAGAAAATCTACAGAAATATAGAAAGAAAATTTCAGTGCAGCAAGATTTTAAGATACAGAACAGGAAAAAATATAGATCCAATTCATAGCAGAAATTAGGAAATATATGTACATATGCACATGTTCACACATACATAAATACACATACAAGCACATCTAAACATTTATTGAAAACCAAAAGGAAGATTTGAAAAAACAGAGGATTTACACTCAGTTCATATATAGGAAGATTATATATTGGAAAGTCACTTCTCTACAGATTGTTTTGTAAATTATAGTTCTATAGTTCCCATGAAATTCTCTTTTTATTTAAAATTTATTAAGTTTTAAGTTTATTACTATTATGGTAATTAATAAAGTATATATATTTCAAGAAGTGACTTATATAACCATGAAGCAGATTGATGAACAGAAACTGATGACAGAAAAGGAGAAAAATGTGTGCGATTTTCAAAACAATGAGAAAATGAGGGATTATAGAAATAATAGAAGAATAATTACAGATACATGTAGAAAAAATGACAGTGGATTATTGCATACTATACAAATTACAAATGGGTGCAAAGTTTATAGTGAGAAATAAAACTTTAGTACAAAATAATCTATTACTTTAGAAGAGTTTTATTCAACAAAACTCAAAAAGTACAGACCATAACAAAAAGGACTAACAAATGAGGGTAAATTAAATTAAAATAATATGTGACAAAATAGAAACCTAGGTGTTTGAGTTTAAAATGACTACATATAGATTGTGACATAGTTTCAAAATTAATACTTAAAACATATAAATAACTCTCTCAAGTAAATAAAAGATTTGTAAACTTTCAGTTCAGTTCAGTTCAGTCGCTCAGTCATGTCTGACTCTTTGCGACCCCATGAATCGCAGCACGCCCTGTCCATCACCAACTCCGGGAGTTCACTCAGATTCACATCCATCGAGTCAGTGACGCCATCCAGAAATCGCATCCTCTGTCGTCCCCTTCTCCTCCAGCCACCATTTCCTCCCAGCATCAGAGTCTTTTCCAATGAATCAACTCTTCACATGAGGTGGCCAAAGTACTGGAGTTTCAGCTTTAGCATCATTCCTTCCAAAGAAATCCCAGGGATGATCTCCTTCAGAATAGACTGGTTGGATCTCCTTGCAGTCCGAGGGACTCTCAAGAGTCTTCTCCAACACCACAGTTCAAAAGCATCAATTCTTCGGCGCTCAGCCCTCTTCACAGTCCAACTCTCACATCCATACATGACCACAGGAAAAACCATAGCCTTGACTAGACAGACCTTTGTTTTCAAAGTAATGTCTCTGCTTTTGAATATGCTATCTAGGTTGGTCATAACTTTCCTTCCAAGGAGTAAGTGTCTTTTAACCTCATGGCTGCAGTCACCATCTGCAGTGATTTTGGAGCCCAGAAAAATAAAGTCTGACA
>NW_011495084.1:4815137-4815757 GCF_000754665.1 Bison bison bison
GGGAGGGGAGGGAGGAGGGAGGAGGGTTCAGGATGGGGAACACGGGTATACCTGTGGCGGATTCATTTCGATATTTGGCAAAACTAATACAATATTGTAAAGTTTAAAAATAAAATCAAATTAAAAAAAAAAAGAAAGCAGAAATAGATGTTTTTCTGGAACTCTCTTGCTTTTTCCATGATCAGGCAGATGTTCGCAATTTGATCTCTGGTTGCTCTGCCTGTTCTAAAACCAGCTTGAACATCTGGAAGTTCACAGTTCATGTACTGCTAAAGCCTGGCTTGGAGAATTTTGAGCATTACTTTACTAGCATGTGAGATGAGTGAAATTGTGCGGTAGTTTGAGCATTCTTTGGCATTGCCTTTCTTTGGGACCGGAATGAAAACTGACCTTTTCCAGTCCTGTGGCCACTGCTGAGTTTTCCATATTTGCAGGCATATTGAGTGCAGCACTTTCACAGCATCATCTTTCAGGATTTGTAATAGCTCAACTGGAATTCCATCACCTCCACTAGCTTTGTTCATAGTGATGCTTTCTAAGTCCCACTTGACTTCACATTCCAGGATGTCTGGCTCTAGGTGAGTTATCACACCATCGTGATTATCTTGGTCATGAAGATC
>NW_011495084.1:4815857-4823607 GCF_000754665.1 Bison bison bison
AGTGAAATTGTGCGGTAGTTTGAGCATTCTTTGGCATTGCCTTTCTTTGGGACCGGAATGAAAACTGACCTTTTCCAGTCCTGTGGCCACTGCTGAGTTTTCCATATTTGCAGGCATATTGAGTGCAGCACTTTCACAGCATCATCTTTCAGGATTTGTAATAGCTCAACTGGAATTCCATCACCTCCACTAGCTTTGTTCATAGTGATGCTTTCTAAGTCCCACTTGACTTCACATTCCAGGATGTCTGGCTCTAGGTGAGTTATCACACCATCGTGATTATCTTGGTCATGAAGATCTTTTTTGTACAGTTCTTCTGTGTATTCCTACCACCTCTTTTTTTTTAATTTATTTATTTTAATTAGAGGCTAATTACTTTACAATATTGTATTGGTTTTGCCATATATCGACATGAATCTGCCACAGGTGTACACATGTTCCCCATCCTGAACCCCCCTCCCACCTCCCTCCACATACCATCCCTCTGGGTCATCCCAGTACACCAGCCCCAAGCATCCTGTCTACTGCATCAAACCTGGACTGGCGATTCATTTCTTATATGATATTATACATATTTCAATGTCATTCTCCCAAATCATCCCCCTCCTCCTCTCCCACAGAGTCCAAAAGACTGTTCTATACATCTGTGTCTCTTTTGCTGTCTCACATACAGGGTTATTGTTATCATTTTTCTAAATTTCATATATATGCATTAGTATACTGTATTGGTGTTTTTCTTTCTGGCTTACTTCACTCTGTATAATCGGTTCCAGTTTCAACCAGCTCATTAGAACTGATTCAAATGTATTCTTTTTAATGGCTGAGTAATACTCCATTGTGTATATGTACCACAGCTTTCTTATCCATTCACCTGCTGATGGACATCTAGGTTGCTTCCATGTCCTGGCTATTATAAACAATGCTGCGATGAACATTGGGGTACACGTGTCTCTTTCAATTCTGGTTTACTCGGTGTGTGTGCCCAGCAGTAGGATTGCTGGATCATAAGGCAGTTCTATTTCCAGGTTTTTAAGGAATCTCCACACTGTTCTCCATAGTGGCTGTACTAGTTTGCATTCTCACCAAGTGTAAGAGGGTTCCCTTTTCTCCACACCCTCTCCAGCATTTATTGCTTGTAGAGTTTTGGATCGCAGCCATTCTGACTGGCATGAAACGGTACCTCATTGTGGTTTTGATTTGCATTTCTCTGATAATGAGTGATGTTGAGCATCTTTTCATGTTTGTTAGCCATCTGTATGTCTTCTTTGTAGAACTGTCTATTTAGTTCTTTGGCCCATTTTTTGATTGGGTTATTTTTCTGGAATTGAGCTGCAGGTGTTGCTTGTATATGTTTGAGATTAGTTGTTTGTCAGTTGCTTCATTTGGTATTATTTTTTCCCATTCTGAAGGCATCTTTCCACCTTGCTTATAGTTTCTTTTGTTGTGCAGAAGCTTTTAATTTTAATTAGGTCCCATTTATTTATTTTTGCTTTTATTTCCAATATTCTGGGAGGTGGGTCATAGATGATCCTGCTGTGATTTATGTCGGAGAGTGTTTTGCTATGTTCTCCTCTAAGAGTTTTATAGTTTCTGGTCTTATGTTTAGATCTTTAATCCATTTTGAGTTTATTTTTGTGTATGGTGTTAGAAAGTGTTCCAGTTTCATTCTTTACAAGTGGTTGACCAGTTTTCCCAGCACCACTGTCTTTTCTCCATTGTATATTCTTGCCTCCTTTGTCAAAGATAAGGTGTACATAGGTGTGTGGGTTTATCTCTGGGCTATTTTGTTCCATTGATCTATGTTTCTGTCTTTGTGCCAGTACCATACTGTCTTGATGACTGTGGCTTTGTAGTAGAGCCTGAAGTCAGGTAGGTTGATTCCTCCAGTTCCATTCTTCTTTCTCAAGATTCCTTTGGCTATTTGAGGGTTTTTGTATTTCCATACAAATTGTGAAATTATTTGTTCTAGCTCTGTGAAGAATACTGTTGGTAGCTTGATAGGGATTGCATTGAATGTATAGATTGCTTTGGGTAGTATACTCATTTTCACTATGTTGATTCTTCTGATCCGTGAACATGGTATATTTCTCCATCTATTAGTGTCCTCTTTGATTTCTTTCACCAGTATTTTATAGTTTTCTATATATAAGTCTTTAGTTTCTTTAGGTAGATATATTCCTACGTATTTTATTCTTTTTGTTGTAATGGTAATGGGATTGTTTCCTTAATTTCTCTTTTTCACCTCTTTGTAATATCTTCTGCTTCTGTTAGGTCCACACCATTTCTGTCCTTTATTGAGCCCATCTTTGCATGAAATATTCCCTTGGTATCTCTAATTTTATTGAAGAGATCTCTAGTCTTTCCCATTCTGTTGTTTTCCTCTATTTCTTTGCATTGATGGCTGAGGAAGGCCTTCTTATCTCTTCTTGCTATTCTTTGGAACTCTGCATTCAGATGCTTATATCTTTCCTTTGCTCCTTTGTTTTTTGCTTCTCTTCTTTTCACAGCTATTTGTAAGGCCTCCTCAGACAGCCATTTTGCTTTTTTGCATTTCTTTTCCATGGGGATGGTCTTGATCCCTGTCTCCTATACAATGTCACAAACCTCCGACCATAGTTCATCAGGCACTCTATCTATCAGATCTAGGCCCTTAAATCTATTTCTCACTTCCACTGTATAATCATAAGGGATTTGATTTAGGTCATACCTGAATGGTCTAGTGATTTTCCCTACTTTCTTCAATTTCAGGCTGAATTTGGCAATAAGGAGTTCATGATCTGAGCCACAGTCAGTTCCTGGTCTTGTTTTTGTTGACTGTATAGAGCTTCCCCATCTTTGGCTGCAAAGAATATAATCAATCTGATTTCAGTGTTGACCATCTGGTGATGTCCATATATAGAGTCTTCTCTTGTGGTGTTGGAAGAGGGTGTTTGCTATGACCAGTGCATTTTCTTGGCAAAACTCTATTAGTCTTTGCCCTGCTTCATTCTGTATTCCAAGGCCAAATTTGCTTCTTACTCCAGGTGTTTCTTGACTTCCTACTTTTGCATTCCAGTCCCCTCTAATGAAAAGGACATCTTTTTGGGGTGTTAGTTCTAAAAGGTCTTGGAGGTCTTCATAGAACCGTTCAACTTCAGCTTCTTCAGTGTCACTGGTTGAGGCATAGACTTGGATTACTGTAATATTGAATGGTTTGCCTTGGAAACGAACAGAGATCATTCTGTCATTTTTGAGATTGCATCCAAGTACTGCATTTCGGACTCTTTTGTTGACCATGATGGCTACTCCATTTCTTCTAAGGGAAGAAATGCTGTAAACTTTACGACACCCAAATGATTTAATGAACAACTCATAGAAGAGGAAATCTAGAATTCCAGTAGATATGCTTAAAGATGTTCAACCCCACTTTTAATCACAAAATGCAAGCTAAAAAAATATGATAGGATAGTATTAAATAACTAATTTTTAAAAATTATTTCTTTTTCTTTAAAGAATTTCCTTGAGACTTTTGAAGTCAGTGCTCCAGCGTCTTTTTCTTTCTGTGTGGTGAGGCATGTGGGATCTTAGTTTCCCAACCAGGGATAGAACCCATGCCCCCTGCAGTGGAAGCACCTACTCTTAACCACTGGACCACCAGGGAAGTCCCTCCCTAAATAACCGATTTTTTAAATTAAAAGTCTGTTTATTAAAAAAACATTGTTTATAATATGGAAAAGCATGAGCTCTAATAAACTGCTAAGGGGAGAAAAACTTATAACACCATTTTAAGCAATAATTTTAGCAGTATTGAGTAAAGATAAAAATGTATATACCATTTGACTTAAAAAATCCACTTGTGTAATGTTTTAATAATGCATAATTTTACCAGAAGACTTGCACAAAATGTTCCCCAAAACATTTGTAATAGCAAAGGTAAAGCAATTCAGGCAAAACCAATTTTTAAATACTGAAAATTTTGAATGTTCAACACTGTGTAAATAGATTTAAAAACTGTCACTTTTTCATACTAGGTAATACTTTACAGTAACTAGGAATGAAACTATAACTATGCATATTAGCATGGAAAATATTTTAGGATTAAATATTTAGGATTAAAATAAATTTGTAAAATACTATACATATAGTAATATAATCATATTTCTATAATATTGAAAAGTTCACATTTATATTTTCTTGCTTTAGTTTATAGTCATATCAAGTTAATGTGTACATATGTGTGAAAAAGTGAAACATTAATTTCAAGATAGTAATTAACTCTGGGAAAGAAGAGATGACAACGGTATGACTTTTAAAGTGTTAACATTGGATTTTAGCCATCTCTGGAAGGCTTGCTTTATTAAAGAACATGTCTGCAGTAGATATGAAAGAATATTTAACTTTGCTAAAACTTGTTGGGTTGTCTATTGGTTCTTATATTATTTTTATATAATTTTATCTTATAAATATTCAAAAATTTAAAAAAAATAAAAGCAATATCCAAAATGTCCTTTAGGTAGATTTTCTTATTTGTAAATCTTCACTCTTCCCTTATGGCACTTCATGGGAATAATATCCATCTCAACACGTTCATGTGCCCCTTTGTTGTAAGGTTTGTTTTCGTCAGTGCGTTGTGGACAGAAGCGAAGGGGTGCCACTTCTGAGCAAAAGCTGTGAGAGAGGTGGACAGTTTCTGTGCCCCTCTTGTATTCTTCTACTTTCCCAGGAAAACATCACATCTCAGACGGGGTTCTGTATCATGCTGGTCTTGAATTAGAGGACATACTGTAGCAGACCCACATCTGACATTGAACTTGGATAAAAGTCAGCATCTAACCCACAGTCACTGACATAAAATGTGAGTGAGAAAAAAATCTAGTTATATAAGCCACTGAAAGTCAAAGGTTATTTGTACAGAGCCTTTTTGCAGCAAAAGCTGTCAAATAAAATCTGATATTATTTAGATTATAGAATATTAATGCTAAACACCATAAAATTACATATTAGTGTATAAAACTGCCTCATATATTAAAATCAGAGACATGTTCATAAAATATACCTAATGACCTTCATTTGAAGTTGGTTCATGTTCACCATCCCCCAACCCAATATACAGCAAAAACACATGCACCATGCAAATTTTGACAATGAATAATCAGCAAAAATTAACTCCATAGATAACATGCAAAATTCCTTCTAAGGAAGAGAATGGCATTTAAGTATTGCTAACCTATATTATAAATTAAAATATAAAAACAGCAGAAATGTAATAATATAATTTTGAATTTAGTTGGTACTGTTAAGACCTTTCACATCTTGGTAACAGATTTTTGTGTTTAATTTTCATCAGCCAAATGCCACCTATATTCTGTCATATAATTTTATTTGTAGAGAAAATAGTCTTTCCAGTAGAGGAATTTCTATAATAAGTGATTATGAGAAATTTTTAAGCTACCAAGAAATGGTAACTTCATCTAGTTTTTACTTATTACTGCTAGAACAAGAGAAGAGACTGCCTTAAAAATTCTGTGTACTCTAAAGTGGAGCCAAGAAGAGGGAGGAAGAAGCAAGCGCTTGGATTCCACCCAATCACTGAGCCACATAATTACAGAGTGTGAGCCCTACCATTCTAGTCTTGAGATACTGGCAAAGTAAAAAATTGTCACCTTGTATATGGTAGTCATCAGAATTTGTATTCAGATTATTCGGCCCTCTGAAATCAATTAAAAAGGTTACTTAAAATATTTTAATACATTATTTTAAGGTTTCAAAGAATTATCTTAGTATAAGACTACTCAGAAGCAAGCAGAGCACATCACCCATGTTTTCCCTAAAGATAATTTTCAATCATGATAATATTGCACTGATGCTATTTTGATCTCATAAGACATTGAAACAGAACCCAAAGCTCTAGTCTTTCCCATGATAGGGAGTCTACTAGGAGACATCTACATCCCTCCATCAATAAAGGTAGGACTTCAAAGGCTAGTTTCAGGGCAAATATGAATTAAGATTAAACTCACCTCCAGTCCCCCATTCCCAAGGAACTTTAAACAAAAAGTGATTTGACAACCGCAGAGTTGGGAGTGTATAGAGTATTTGTACATGTGTGTATGATAAATCTCAGTCTCAATATATCAATACAAACACAAAAATACTGACTACTACCACAGAAAGACATTACATTTAATCAACATCACCATAGAATACTTGCCAGTTTTACATGTACATAAAAACACTGCACTGCCTGCAGTGCAGGAGACCTGGGTTCAATCCCTGGGTCAGGAAGATCCCCTGTAGATGGAAATGGCAAACCACTCCAGTATTCTTGCCATGGGAAAATTCCATGGACAGAGAAGACTGACGGACTCTAGTCCATGGGATCACAAGTCAGAAATGACTTAGCAACTAAACCACTGACACCAAAACTAGAGCTAGCCAGATGAGGTACAAGAGCCAGATGTACATAAATCACACCAAGAGTTAACACTTTAAAGTTGAATAATTTACATACTGGACATGAATTTGAGCAAACCTTGAGCAAACTTGGAAAATAGTGGAGCACGGAAGAATCTGGCATGCTACAATCCATGGGAACTCAAAGAGTTGGACATGACTTAGCAACTGAACCAATAGCAATTTACATGTAGGTGAATCTCAGAACGAGTTGGGTAGTATTAACAAGCATGTTCACTTATAGCTAAGACCACATTATTTTGATTCACTACATAAATAAACCCCAAATATTCATAACTCAGTAATACTTGTTCCCACTACAAGGATCTGTCCTCATTCACAGGAGTAGAAGCTCACAATTTTTGTGAAAATCTGAAAACTTTTTTCAAGTGTGAAAGGCAAAATAAATACATGTTTGGACAAAACTAAGAAACTTAATCACAAGTGGAGTTGCACTGAAATCTACAGAATACACTCTATGCAAACAGAAAGTGATCCTAGATGAAGAGGCTGAAATGAATGAAAGAAAACCACAGGTATAAACATGTGACTAAATATAAACAAATATTCACTGATATAAATAGGTAATATACTGTTTAAAGGGATTAAATGAGTAGAATTCAGATACAGAACAGGAATAACTTGTCAAGAGGAAGACAAACTGTTCTTTGAGTCTTATATTGTCTTGGAAAGACATATAAATTTTGCAGTAGCTAAAACTTGTAGTAAGAGATGAATGAAAATGGAAGAATAGGCATTCTTGTCTTTTTCCTGATTTTAGAGGAAATGCTTTCAGCTTTTCATGTTGAGTATGATATTAGCTGTTGGTTTGTCATATATGGCCTTTATTATGTTAAAATGCAAAATATATAATATATGAATTATCTTGTTAATGTGTTAAGGCCAGTGTTTCAGTATTAGTTTTCTACCTAGATGATCTGTTCAAAGATGTAAATGAGGCACTGTAGTCCCATACTATTATTGTATCAGTGTTGAATTCTCCTTTTATGTCCATTAATATTTGCTTTATATATTTGGGTGATTCTACATCAGATACAATATATAATTACAGTTGCTATGTCTACTTGGATTGAGTCCTTCTTTATTTCTTTTTTTTTTTTAATTTTAATTAATTTTATTTTATTTTCAAACTCCACATAATTGTATTAGCTTTGCCAAACATCAAAATGAATCCACCACAGGTATACATGTGTTCCCCATCCTGAACCCTCCTCCCTCCTCCCTCCCCATACCATCCCTCTGGGTCGTCCCAGTGCACTAGCCCCAAGCATCCAGTATCGTGCATTGAACCTGGACT
>NW_011495084.1:4823707-4851947 GCF_000754665.1 Bison bison bison
AATCAACCCACCCTCTCCCTCTCCCACAGAGTCCAAAAGACTGTTCTATGCATCAGTGTCTCTTTTGCTGTCTCCGTATACAGGGTTATCGTTACCATCTTTCTAAATTCCATATATATGCGTTAGTATACTGTATTGGTGTTTTTCCTTCTGGCTTACTTCACTCTTATTACAGTCTTTGTTTTAAAGTCTATTTCAGTTCAGTTCAGTCAGTCAGTCATGTCCAACTCTTTGCAACCCCATGGACAGGCCTCCTGGTCCATCTTCAACTCCTGGAGTTTACTCAAACTCATGTCCATTGAATCAGTGATGCCATCCAACCATCCAACCTCTGTCATCCCCTTCTCCTCCCACCTTCAATCTTTCCCAGCATCAGGGTCTTTTCTAATGAGTCAATTCTTCACATCAGGTGACCAAAGTATTGGAGTTTCAGCTTCAACATCATTCCTTCCAATGAATATTCAGGACTGATTTCCTTTAGGATGGACTGCTTGGCTCTCCTTGCAGTCCAAGAGACTATAAAGAGTCGTCTCCAACACCACAGTTCAAAAGCATCAATTATTTGGCGCTCAGCTTTCTTTATAGTCCAACTCTCACATCCATACATGACTACTGGAGAAATCATAGCCTTGACTAGATGGACCTTTGTTGGCTAACTAATGTCTCTGCTTTTGAATATGCTATCTAGGTTGGTCATAACATTCCTTCCAAGGAGTAAGAGTCTTTTAATTTCATGGCTGCAGTCACCATCTGCAGTGATTTTGGAGCCTAAAAGTCTATTTGGTCTGATATAAATATGGTAACCTGGCTTTGTATTCATTTCCATCTGCCTAGAATACCTTTTCCATCCCCTTTCAGTCTGTCTGTGTATTGAGATTTGAAGCGAGTGTCTTGTAGGGGGCATGTGTATATATGGATCTTATTTTTATGTTCATTCATCTACTCTCTGTTTTTTAATTGAAGCACTTTCCCATTTACATGTAATGAAATTATTGATAATTATATACTTATTGCCAATTTGTTATTGACTTTATATTTGTAGCTTTTTGTTCCTTTCTTCTTCTTTTTTTTTTCATTGTGATTTGAGGAGTATCTTTGATGTTATATTTGGATTTCTTCCTTTTTGTGTATCTATTATTGATATTTTGTTTGTGGCTACAATAAGGCTTCTATATAGCAAAATGTGAAGGATTATTTTAAGTTACTGATCTCAATTTTGAAAACACTTTAACAACCCTGTATTTTTTACTGCCTCTTACAAATATTTACTGCTTTGACATGACATTTACATCCTTTTGTTTTGTGTATCCCCTAACTGCTTATAGTGGAAATAGATGACTGTATTACTTTTGTTTTTTAATCTTCCTACTTTGCTAAAGCTGAAACTCCAGTACTTTGGCCACCTCATGTGAAGAGTTGACTCATTGGAAAAGACTCTGATGCTGGGAGGGATTGAGGGCAGGAGGAGAAGGGGACGACAGAGGATGAGATGGCTGGATGGCATCACTGATTCAATGGATGTGAGTCTGAGTGAACTCCGGGAGTTGGTGATGGTCAGGGAGACCTGGCGTGCTGCAGTTCATGAGGTCGCAAAGAGTCGGACAAGACTGAGTGACTGAACTAGGTTTATAAGTGGTTGAGCTATTACTGTTACTGTGTATTTGCCTTATCAAATTTTTTTTTCCATTTTAAATGTTCACATTGTGGCTAGTTGTGGCTTTTTATTTTCCATTTAGAGAAGAAGCCTCTTTAATATTTCTTCTGAAGCTTATTTTGTGATGTGGAATGCTTTTGGCTTTTTCTTATCTGTTAAACATTTTTTTAAATTTATTTATTTTTAATTGAAGGATAATTGCCTTACAGAATTTTGTTATTTTCTGCCAAACCTCAACATGAATCAACCATAGGTATACATATATACACTCCCTTTTGAACCCCTCTCCCATCTCCCTTACATCTCACCCCTCTAGGTTGATACCCTGTTTGAGTTTCCTGAGACATACAGCAAATTCCCCTTGGCTATCTATTTTATATATGGTAATATAAGTTTCCATGTTACTCTGTCCATACATCTCACCCTCTCCTCCCCTCTCCCCATGTCCATAAGTCAATTCTGTATGTCTGTTTTTCCACTGCTGCCATGCAAGTAAATTCTTTAGTACCATTATTTTAGATTCCATTTATATACGTTAGTATATGATAATTATCTTTCTCTTTCTGACTTACTCCACTCTGTAGAATAGGCTCTAGGTTCATGTACCTCATTAGAATTGACTCAAATGCATTCCTTTTTATGGCTGAGTCATATTCCAAACCCTAAAGATACTATCTATGGCAGAAAGTGAAGAGGAAATAAAAAACCTCTTGATGAAAGTGAAAGAGGAGAGTGAAAAGTTGGCCTAAAGCTCAACATTCAGAAAACTAAGATCATGGCATCTGGTCCCATCACTTCATGGGAAATAGATGGGGAAACAGTGGAAACAATATCAGACTTTATTTTTGGGGCTTCAAAATCACTGCAGATGGTGACTGCAGCCATGAAATTAAAAGACGCTTACTCCTTGGAAGGAAAGTTATGACCAACCTAGATAGCATATTGAAAAGCAGAGACATTACTTTTCCAACAAAGGTCCATCTAGTTAAGGCTATGGTTTTTCCAGTGGTCATGTATGGATGTGAGAGTTGGACTGTGAAGAAAGATGAGCACCAAAGAATTGATGCTTTTGAACTGTGGTGTTGGAGAAGACTCTTGCGAGTCCCTTGGACTGCAAGGAGATCCACCCAGTGCATCCTAAAGGAGATCAGTCCTGGGTGTTCATTGGAAGGACTGATGCTGAGGCTGAAACTCCAATACTTTGGCCACCTCATGTGAAGAGTTGACTCATTGGAAAAGACCCTGATGCTGGGAGGGATTGGAGGCAGGAGGAAAAGGGGACAACAGAGGATGAGATGGCTGGATGGCATCACTGGCTCGATGCACATGAGTTTGGATGAACTCCGGGAGTTGATGATGGACAGGGAGGCCTGGCGTGCTTCGATTCATGGGGTTGCAAAGAGATGGACATGACTGAGTGACTAAACTGAACTGAAAGATACAATCAGAAAATCACTGGAGCTGATTAGTGAATTTAACAAAGTTGCAGGAGATAAAATCAATACACAGAAATCACTTGCATTTCTGTATACTAACAGTGGAAAATCAGAAAGAGAAATTAAGGAATCAATTACATTCACCATTGTAACTAAAAGAATAAAATATCTGGGAATTAACTTACCTCAGGTGACAAAAGAACTGTACACAGAAAACTATGACACTGATGAAAGAAGTCAAAGATGATATAAACAGATGGAGAGATAGTCTATGTTCCTGGGTAGGAAGAGTCAATATTGTGATAATGACTATACTACCAAATGCAGTCTACAGATTCAATGCAATCCCTATCAAATTACCAATAGCATTTTTCACAGAACTAGGACAAAAAGTTTTACAGTTCATTTGGAAACACAAAAGACCCTGAATAGCCAAAGCAGTTTGAGAAAGAAGAATGGAACCGGAGGAATCAACCTTCCTGACTTCAGATTATACTACAAAGCTACAGTCATCAAGACAGTATGGTGCTGGCACAAAAACAGAAATAATAGACCAATGGAACAAGATAGAAAACCTATGCACATATGGATACTTTATTTTTGAAAAAGGAGGCAAGAATATAAAATGGGGCAAAGACAGCCTCTTCAATAAATGATGCTGGGAAAATTGGACAACTACATGTAAAAAAATGCAATTAGAACACTTCCTAACACAATATTCAAAGGTAAACTCAAAATAGATTGAAGACCTAAATGTAAGACCAGGAACTATAAAAATCTTAGAGGAAAACATAGGCAGAACACTCCATCACATAAAGCAAGATCCTCTATGACCCACCTCCTAGAGTAATGGAAATGAAAACAAAAGTAAACAAGTGTGACCTCATTTTACTTAAAAGCTTTTGCACAGCAGGGAATGATAAGGTGAAAAGACAACCCTCAGAATGGGAGAAAATAATAGCAAATGACACAACTGACAATGGATTAATTTCCAAAATATACAAGCAGTTCATACAACTCAACACCAGAAAAAACAAACAACCCAATCAAAAAGTGAGAAAAAGACCTAAACAGACATTTCTCCAAAGAAGACATACAGATGGCTAACAAACACATAGAAAGATGCTCAACATCACTCATTATTAGAGAAATGCAAATCATAATTACAATGAGATCACCTCACACTGGTCAGGATGGCCATCATCAAAAAGTCTACAAAAAAATGCTGGAGAGGGTGTGGAGAAAAGGGAAATCTTTTGCACTGTTGGTGGGAATGTAAATTGATACATCCATTATGGAAGATGGTATGGAGATCCCTTAAAAAATTAGGAATAGAAGCACCGTATGACCCAGCAACCCCACTCCTAGGCCTATACCCTGAGGGAACCAACATTGAAAAAGATTTTTCAGTTTTGTATTCCATTGTTCATTGCAGCACTATTTACAATAGCTAACACTTGGAAGCAACCTAGATGTCTATCAACAGATGGATGTCTGTTAAACTTTTGATCTCTCCTTCAAATCTGAATGAAAACTTTGCCTGCTAGAGGACTGTTGATTATTGGTTTTTTCATTTCATCCGTTTACATACACTGTGACACTTTCTTCTGGTCTGCAGTCTCTGTTTAAGAATCATCTGATGGTCACTTTGGTGATCTCTGGTATGTAATGTTTCTTTTCCTTTTAATATTCTCTATGTTTATCTTTTGACATTTTAATTACATTGTATCTTACTGTAGTCATTTTCAGATTGATCCTGTCTGGGACTCTGCAAGTTTCCCCAACCTCAATGTTTGTTTCCTTTCTCAGATAGGGATGTTTCAGCTTGTAGGGATGTCTAACATTAGGGGTGTCTTCAAACATATTCTGTACCCCTTTCTCTCTTGCCTCTCCTTCTGGGACTCCTATAATAAGAATTAAATTGTCCTAACTTTTTTGTTTTTGTTGGCCACTTTATTTTTTATTTGAAGGATATTTGCTTTACAGGATTTTGTGGTTTTTTCTTGTACATCAATAAGAGCCAGCCATTGTTCTCATTTTTTAAAAAAAATTCTTTTTCCTTTTTTTCCTGTTCTGCTTCAGTGATTTCCACTACTGTCTCTTCCACTACATTGCACTGATAAATTTGGCAAAGTTGCAGAATACAAAATTAATTTATGGAAATCTTGTTGTGTTTCTATACACTAACACTGAACTATCAAAAATAATTAGGGAAACAATCCCATTTATAATTGCTTCAAAAAGAATAAAATATCTAGGAATAAATCTAATTAAGGAGGTAAAGTCCAGCACTCAGAAAACTATAAGATACTGACAAGAGAAACTGAGACAACACAGACAAAAAATTACCATGATAATGGATTGGGAGAAATCAATATTGTTAAAATGACCATACCACCCAAGGCAATCTACGGATTCAATGCAATCCATATCTAAATATGAATGGTATTTTTTACAGACATTAAACAAAACATTGTAAAGTTTGTAAGGAAAAACAAAGGTTCTAGATAACTGAGCACTCTTGAGGGAAAAAAAAAAAAAAAAATTGGAGGCATCATGCTTCCTTGCTCCAGACTATAATACGATGCCATACTAATCAAAACAGTATGGTACCAGCACAAAAACAGACACAGATTAATAGAACAGAAGAGAGTCTCCAGAAAGAAATCCACACATAAATCAGAATTAATCTACAGCAAAGGAGCCAGGGACACACATTGTGGAAAATATAGCCTCTTCAATAAATAGTGTTGGAAAAATCAGACAGTTATATGCAGAAGCATCACACTGGACTACTTTCTCACATCATATTGAAAATCAAACTCAGAATCAAGATATTTTTGTAAGACCTGAAACCATAAAATTTCTAGGAGGAAACATTGGCAGTATGATCTTTGATACTGAACTTCGTAATACTCTTTGGATCTGTCTCCTCAGACAAGGGGAAGCAAAGGCAAAAATAAAGAAATGGAATTACATGAAACCAAAAGGCACAGTGAATAAAAACATCACAAAATATTACCATGCCAATACTGGTTGGTGGATTATACATGTGGCCTTACACAAGGAGTCATACTGGAATTACTGGGAATAGTTATCTCCCTCCATCTGAAGCTACGGACATGCAAGATGATGTAATCCTGGGGGAACCAGTTGCCTTTCTTATCTCACTTCTAGAACCAGACTGCAAATGAACCCATCAGGGAGCACAACAGCATCAGTAAGTAAAAAACCAAAGAAACAGATTTGTGATGAATGCTACAACAAATAATGTGAGCATTGACTTCCCACTTCTTGTTTGTTTAAAGAAATTTGAGTTGGTTTCTGCCACCTGTGATTCAGAGGTATTGACTATCTCAGTCCTTCTAAAATCTTAAATCCAGTATTGAAACCAAAAGGCAGGAGCCAGGCAAGTAAATGGGTTAAGCAAGCCAGGTAAACAGTTGTCACCCCCTTATTTCCTTATTTCCTAAAGCCCTTAAAACTATCTATTTTGTCTCTGCAAAAGAATAAAAATATTACAGTTAAAAAATAAGAATTTCTAACTTTTCTTTTGTCTTAGCCAAATGCTGTAAGCAATAGAATACTTGACATTGATGGGTCTGGAGAATTCATTCCCCATCAGAAGCAGCAGCTACTATTATGCTCCAGCAGATATTTGTCATTCAAGCATGTTGGCTCAGTGTGGATATATTTTATGATTTTTCAAGAGAGGATAGATTTTTTTTCATTAAATTCCTCTGTTTTTAATTGTGAAAATTAATTCAAGTTTGTTTTAGACAATGTGTATGCCAAATAAAACACATCTGCAGACAAGATTCATCTGGGGAGCCAGAAGTTTGGAACATTTCTCTCATTGTAATCATCTTGCCATGACCTTTCAGATAGTTCTCAAGAGTTCTTCTTTCTCTCTCTGCTTCCTTCCCTTCCTCTCTTCCTGTCTCATCCTCTCTCCTGCATATCTGCATGTCTACTTGGTACGTAGAAAAGCTAACTTGTTAATAAAGTTAAACAGAAAAAAAAGTTTTTCATGCTATGAGGAAAAGATAAATTCATGGCTTATATAAGGTAATGACTATTCATTGTTAGTCTTTTTAATTAAAAGAGTAGGTGAAGAATAATAGGTTTAAATAACAGAGATATATTGTTAAATATAGAGAAAATGCCCTATCTATTAATAGATAAAATGTTGTAATTCTATTACCTGGTCAGGCATATTTTGGAATAGACACAGATACATACACTCATCATCACTTCTGAAATAAGAGAACAGCACACTGAATTAGAATTAAGGAATATTGATTAGTTCACAAAGGAATGTCTTTGTTGAGAAATATTGATGAAGGTTTCAACAAGGTGTCAATATTTTGAAAATCTGTAAAAATTTTGCCATTCTCAGTATCATACACAGAAGGGAAAACTGGATAGAGTTTGGAAATAGATGATTTAAGGAGAAAATGTCTGAGCTCATTTGGTTTAAAAACAAAATGGATCAAAGGGGAGGTGTGAGCTTGTTATTCAAAGAATAGCAAAAGCACATGCCTCTTTCTCAATGGCATTAATATAAGGATTGTAATCAAAATAAATATGTGTAAATATATTTAATATCTTTCTGTTCAGGGTGAAGGCCCGGGATATTATCATTATAGCATTTATAATGTGATTTGTATTACTGGTCATAGCACTTCAGTACAAAATTTGGGATATGATTAAGAGTGACTAAATAAATCAAGAAGTTATGATTCATGGAATCAAACTGTTCAAGATACAACCAACCTATAAAGTCACAGTAATCTCATCCACCTAAAACATGGGGCTAAGATGGTACCTCTGTACTTCTGGCACATAAAGAACTTCATCAATCAGCTACTGTTATAGTACAAATCACCCCCGAAGTTAGTGGCATAACATAATGTCTGTGTTTTATTGCTTACGAGTATATCCTGTGGGTGGCACTTCTTCTGGTCTTATCTGGACTTCCTCATGCATCTGCAGTTAGCTTTGGAGCAGATATGCAGCTGTGCTAATTTTGTCTGGGCTCACGTATTTGGAGTTGGCCTATCCATTGGCTGTGCAGATCAGCTCCCTTCCATGTGTCTTCTCATGCCCCAGGAGGCTGATCTAGGCTTATCCTCATAGCAGAGGCAGAAAAGCAAGAGGGAGATTAAAAGTGTGCAAGGTCTCTTGAGTCTCAGGTTCTGAACCGGCACACTGTCACTCAGAACATTCTGCTGGTCTAGGAAAGTAACTTCCCTGATTCAAAGACCAGGGGAATAAACTCCAGCTTATAATAAAATGAACTGTAAATTCACATTGCAAAATTTGTGAATACAAGAAACTTTAGAAGTTTTATACCATCATTGCAGTAAATCCACCAAAAGACACCCAGCAGATATAATGGACAGGGAAGGTCTTTGAATTTTGTTTAAAAGAGAAAATGTAATTTTTAAGCACCTTACATAGTCTATCTCACCCACACACAAACATACATATACATATACACACATATTCACTCACTCACTCTCCCTCCCTTCTCTATCTCTCATTCCTCCTAAAACTGGTGCCTTTTACTATAGCTCCAAAATATCTGAGAAAATATTTAGCTAAATTCTACTTTTTATGCAACATCAGAGAGAGCATAAAGAGCAGTGGTGGATCAGTTATGGAAAGGTGCTTCCTATGGGCTCAAGCTGTAATGGTAGAACATGGCCCATGGCAGACAGCATCCCACAGTGAAGAGAATGACATGCCTGTGGCCTTGAGAGGCCTGAAAGTGCCAGAAATTCAGCTCTGTACCATAACTAGACTAACTTCATGCATAGGAAATGATATGTCATTGTCAAGGCACGTTGTCTAAGTATGTGTGGCTTTTGCATCTGTAGTAATACCTGATGGATGTTCAGGGAAATCAGATGTTTAGGATGTTCAGATACCAGGTTTCAGATACACAGATTCCATATCAAGCTTTGTTTAAACAGACAATTTCAGCATTTAATCTTCAGAGACTCTTTGAATGCTAAACTCACTAATTATGTTATCTATGAATAATAACTGAGTCAAATATCTTCCTTATATTTCAGGGTATCAGTTATTTACTGAACATGTTTGGAAAAGTCATAGAGGTATTCTGAAACTTACTTGATACTTATCTATGGGAATGTCATCATCATATCCATTATCCCTGTCCTCAAACCTTGGTACTAATATTGTTTTCCAACTCACCCTTCTAATTCCTACCCTTCTCTCATAGAATCAATCTCTATATTCTGTTTTCTTAATACTTATTTAATTTTGCTCCAGTTCATCCCTTTCTCTAATTTCCAATATCAACAACCATAGTAAAATTACATATTTTCTTGCCCAGAATAGCTCTCCCAACTTTATTTATAATTAATCCCTTCCAATTTACCTGCATTATTTTTCCTACATGTTCTTTCAAAAATACAAATCTGAATAGATCTTTTCAATTTTTGAATCTTTCCAATATTTCTTGGGAAAATCATTATTAAGACATTAAATGTTTCTGTAGTGTATTTCTAGCCTGCCTTTACATTCTATCTCCCTCACCTTGTTCTATATTCTTCATCTAGATTGAAATCCTTGGAGATCTACAACACCAGTATGCACCATTGCCTATGCTAATAGCCTATGCCTTTTTTCTTTTTATTAATTCTAATATATCTTCCTGGTTTAATCTACAGAGTCATTTCTCCAAAGAAACTTTCTTTGACTCACTGATTCTGTGTTAGAGTTCCTCTGCTTAGCACCCTACATAACTGCTCCAGTCACCAACAGACTATGTACTGCTCAGGAAAGGTTTCTTCTTGTGTTTGGATTTGTGTGTGTGTATAGCTTTAATATGGTTGTCATTTTGCCAGCAAAGGCAAGACAGAATTTAAGATTCACCTTACCTCATATTTTATTTTCAAAAAGTAAAGAAAATGTGAATATCTGCATGTCTTTTTTGAGTTTTATAAAGCATCATTTAGAGAATTGTTCAATATATCCATCTTTATTAGATAATTAATTCTTAGACTATTTAAGCAATGAGTATTATTTTTAGAACCTTCTTGAAGTTGCTATTTCTTTGTTAATGTCACTATAAACAAAACTAAAATCAAGTTGTCCTGAGCAAGCTTATTCTGTCTGTTTACCAGATTTAAAAAATCTTAAATTGACTTTTAATAAAAAAGTATTATTATCCATTTGAATGTGAAGAAAATGAAGCCATGAGAGAAGTAAAATAGCCTCTTTTATTATAAACTTGACATTATGAAAACTCATCTGTTTACTATTTATGTTAGAATGTTATAAATTAGATCATAGCCTTAATCCATGTGACATTACAATAATTTCCAGAGCACTTCAATCATAGACTAAGGGCAAATGATAACCACCAATTTTTAATCACTTTAGAAAACTCTAAACACATGATACTGAAATATAAAATACTAGTACCTACAAAATAATGGCAGTGTTCTATTGTTAAAGGAACTTCCAATCAGTCTTAGGAGATATTTCAATAGAAATATCTCTTTGTTATATCCTTGTTCATATCTACCATGATTCTTGTTATACTGTCTGCCTCAGAAGATGCCCAGTGAATAATTGTAAAGTGTGTATAGGAAGAAAGAATTGCAGAAAAATTTCCTCAATATTAAACTAACTAGTGCAATGTCCTGGCTTTGGATTCAGAGCAGAAGTCATATCCTAAATTCTCACTTACAATCTAATAACTAAAAATAAAATAATCTCATCAAACACCAGTTCCTAGATCACAAAATTGGCACAGTAGTACCTAACAATGGATACACAGCAATAGAATTGCTTGACAATCAAATTAGACAATAAATGAAATAAATTTGATATATGCTTGACATGTGTGCTCAGTCACTTCAGTCGTGTACAACTCTTTGTGACCCAATGGACTGTAGCCCTCCAGGCTCCTCTGTCCATGGGATTTCCCAGTCAAGAATACTGGAGTGGGTTGCCATGCCCTCCTCCAGAGATCTTCCTGACCCAGGGGTTGAACTCACATCTCCTGCATTGCAGGCAGATTATCTACCTGTTAAGCCATGGAGGAAAACTGTGCTCGACATATAGGACGTGCTCAATATATTAATAACATAGTTCCTTACTATGAAAATCCTAAGTAGTAAAACTTTGATTAAGATGTATTTGAAAATAATTACATGATTAAAATCTGGACGGTTCTTTCTTCCTAAAAAATCTGTTTCATACCCATAAGAATGCATTAAGTTCTAAATTCTAAGCAGTTACTCTAAAATGAGAGTGTATGGGGTATCTTAAACTTTGTATGTGCTCTCAACTCTCTTAACCTCCCCCTCTGGTCTGTGAGTCACCTTTGTAAGAGCCATATTAGCAAGTGTCCATATCTTTTGGTTTCAGGTTGGATTTAGTCAACAAGAAACCCTAATAGGAAAACAGAGGAAGACGAGACAAATTGGCCAGATTATTTTCCCTTGGTCCTTTGCTGCAGGGAACTGGCTATTTAACATGAACTGAAAATCTATACAATTATTTACTTCCAGGTTCCCGAAACCACTACCCTTACTTTCCCCTTTTACCAATGGTACTAGGAATAGGAAGAGGTGTGGAGCTATTAAGTCCAGAAATAAGCCTCTTGGTTCTTCTAAATGCAGACTTTTATAAATAGTCTCCTTGAAAACGAACTGTTCTCAAATGATCCTGTCTTGAGTGTGCAACTACAGTACGTCTCCTACATATGACTGAGGATCCTGTCTTGAGTGTGCAACTACAGTACGTCTCCTACATATGACTGAGTTCCATTCTGAAAGCACATTCATAACTCCAATTTGTTCGTAAATCCAGCAAAGTAAGTCCAACAGTTAGAACCATAAATGGAAAAATGGACTGGTTCAAAACTGGGAAAGGAATATGTCAAGGCTGTATATTGTCACCCTGCTTATTTAACTTATATGCAGAGTACATCATGTGAAATGTCAGGCTGGAGGAAGCACAAGCTGGAATCAAGATTGCCAGGAGAGAAATATCAATAACCTCAGATATGCAGATGATACCACCCTTATTGCAGAAAGCAAAGAGAAACTAAATAGCTTCTTGATGAAGGTAAAAGAGGAGAGTGAAAAAACTGGCTTAAAACTCAATATTCAAAAAATGAAGATAATGGCATTCAGTCCCACCACTTCATGGCAAATAGATGGGGAAACAATGGAAACAGTAGCAGACTTTATTTTCTTGGGTTCCAAAATCACTGCAGATGGTGACTGCAGCCATGAAATTAAAAGATGCTTGTGACTTTGAAGAAAAGCTATGACAAACTAGACAACATTAAGAAAGCAGAGACATTGCTTTGCCAACAAAGATCTGTCTAATCAAAGCTATGGTTTTTCCAGTAGTCATGTATGGATGTGATAGTTGGACCATAAAGAAGGCTGAATGCTGAAGAATTGATGCACTTGATCTGTGGCATTGGAGAAGACTCTTGAGAATCCCTTGAACTGCAAGGAGATGAAACTAGTCAATCCTAAAGGGAATCAGTCTGAATATTCATTGGATGGACTGATGTTGAAGCTGAAGCTCCAATACTTTGGCCACCTGATGCGAAGAACTGAGTCATCAGAAAAGACCCTGATGCCGGGGAAGATTGAAAACAGGAGCAGAAGGGGATGACAGAGGATGAGATGACTGGATGGCATCACTGACTTGATGGATATGAGTTTGAGCAAGCTCTGGGATATGGTGAAGGACAGGGAAGCCTGATGAGCTGCTCTCCATGGGGTCACAGATAGTTGGACACAACTGAGCAACTGAAGAGCAACAACCAGCAAAGTGAGCCTAGATACCCAACTAACACAATTGGCTATATATACTGTGCTTTAATAACGTATTTATAATACATTTCACACACATAATACATAAAAAACAAAAATAAAAAATAAAACCTTTTTAATCTTATGTTACAGTACCTTGAAAAGCATAGTAGTACCAGCTATGTCACAGCTGTTTTTACACTTGTTTCTGGACATCCTAGACTTGAAATAAATATACTGTACTCTATACAGACTGTACAGTAAAGCATGAAAACTCACAATCACTTGTAGGGGATGCATGCATGTGACATTGTATGCCAGACACGTGAACTAACTTACATGACTGCACAGGTGAATGCATGTTTGCATTTTTGAAAGTTTTCAACTTGAAGGTTTTTATGTATGGGACTTACTGTATTTCCTATTGAGGCCTTTATTGGTAGGATTAAATAGACACTTGTAGTGATATTCTGGGACTGGGCTGGTTAAAGGGTAAATATGTATAGGGATAATTTCACTGCTAGTGGAGTACAGGGTGGAGAAAAGGGCCACGGAAAATCTATATCAAGAAGTAACATCACATCCAACTAAATTATTATCTCTTGTGGCATGATTGAAATGCAGGTGAAAGAAAGAGGGTTGGGAGAACAAGTCCCAGTTGGTACAGGCAGTAATTGTTATAAAGATTGGGTGTTCCCCATGGCTCTAGAGAGTCTACATAGGGAAAAAGAGGACTAAAATTTACAATCTTAAAATAAGAAACAGAGAGCCTGTATGGGACTTTGAAGGAGCATCCTATCTCCAGTAAGAGGACAGCAGATATGACTGTGGAAGTTTAGATCAGATTATGGCAGTGGCAGATTTATAGTGCTAATTGTGTTGGGGAACAGAACTTTGTATGTGGCGTAGGGATCTGGGGGAATAAATGGAAGAGTCTGAAAATTCTAAATGCTCTTGAGCTCTTCCTGAACAAGGCAGCTCCTCTTCCCCATAAAGCTGCTTTCTTCTGCTTAAAAGCCATTCCACACTCTTCCTGGTGGCTCAGTCAGTAAAGAATCTGCCTGCAATGCAGGAGACCCAGATTCAATCCCTGGGTCAAGGAAGAGCTCCTGGAGAAGAAATGGCAACCCACTCCAATATTCTTGCCTGGAAAATCCCATGGACAGAGGAGCCTGACGGGCAATTGTCTGTGGGGTTACAAGAGTTGAACAGGGCTTAGCAAATAAAGCACTCTGAGAAAGATACCTCATGTGCTAATGCCAAATCTTCTCAAGATAATCTCTTTCCACAGTATTGCCTCCAGGACTATATACAGACTTAAAGTACATTTCAATTCAAATAGATATGGTTTCCTACATGGAAAGAGATAGCTATTATACTAAAAATGTTCTCAGTTCTAAGCATCTGTGTCTTCATGAAATTGGGGAGTATTATGGGGCTCAATCTAAAAGGGTTGGACTATATAGAAAGAAATTTATGTGTGATATAATCATGCATCATCATATATCATGACTTGATCACACTGAATTCATTAATTTGTTGAGCATTCACTGAGAATTTGGGTTTTAATGTATTGCTGTAAGTGCGTGTGACTGATGTTACCATTAAAGGTCTGTTGGATTAGTGATCAAAATTTGGAATAAGTACTTACAATCAATGCAGTTAAAAATGTAGCAACTTTAAAAGCACAGGATTGAGAAAGAAGTTCATAGGCTGCTGAAAGAGCAGCCTTTTAGAAGCAATATGTTTCTACACCTCTAAGAAGGTCTAGAAAGCACCTCCTTATCAAAAACATTAAGAGATACCTTGGATTGGGGTACCAGGATATTTGAAGAGCTCTGTGCCAGTTCGACTGTGCAAGGTATGACAGTGCGAAATATTTAAACAGATTGGATTTCCCTATTTGAAGAGGAAAAAGGAGATCCTAGAAGAGAAGAAATCAGGTATCATGATTCAATGCTTAGCATTAAAGAGGGTGTATGTGCGTCGTAAAATACAAAGACAAAAGGATAATCCAGTGGTTTCCACATTTCTCTGCCATTAAGATCACCTGGTGAGTTGAAAAAAAAATCTAATTCCCAGGTCACCCGCCATACAAACTAAATTCGAATGTATGCAGTGAGAGATAGGAATCAGTATTTTAAAAATATTTCCCAGATGATTACAGTGTGAACCTGACCTTGGAAAACAATGGGTTAATCCATTTTTGATCCCAGGAATCTGCGGCAAGAGCCTATTGATCACAATGAGTACCCACAATGAATACCTCACAATGAATGTTGAAGCTGAAACTTCAATACTTTGGCCACCTGATGCAAAGAGCTGACTCATTGGAAAAGACCCTGATACCAGGAAAGTTTGAGGGCAGGAGGAGAAGGGGACGACAGAGGATGAGATGGTTGGATGGCATCACCAACTTGATGGACATGGGTTTGGGTGGACTCCGGGAGATGGTGATGGACAGGGAGGCCTGGCGTGCTGTGGTTCATGGAGTTGCAAAGGGTTGAACATGACTGAGTGACTAAACTGACTGACTGACTGAACATTCTCCTGTTGATGGTTGTTCAGCAGTGAGTTGCAATTTTGGAGTTCTTGAAGAAGATGAGTGCAAGTCCTTCTACTCCACCATCCTGTGCTTAACATACACATATTATAAACACATAAAATTTTATAAACACATAAAATTATTTATTTTAAAATGAAACAAATCACTCTAGACCTACTCTCTGAAGCTTCTTTCTTTTTCATATACTGGTACTTCCTATGTCAATGCTAATGCATCTAGGTTCTTTTAACAGTTAAATACAATTTCATTGTCTAGATAGACCTTGTTTTCTGTAACCATTGTTCCAGATTCTAATAAAGTTGAAGTGTGTGTGTATGTGTGAACTCACAAAAAAAAAAAATTAAAGGCTATATCCCTATAACCAAATTGGTTAAATTATATTTAAAGAGTGATGGATTTTGTCAAATTGTTTTCACAGAATTTTGTATGAATTTATATCAGCAGTCAACATTAATGTAATTATTCTTATGTTCTTCAACTTCTGGAATGTTCCTGGCTATTGATATGGTTACTTTAATTCCAAATAAATTTAACATTCAACTTCAAAACAAAAAAAGAGAGCCTATCAATCACAGTCTCTCTAGAATTTAACCAGGTTGGCAGCCTACCAAGATATTATTTGATATGCAGAAGAAAAAAAATCTGCATCTCCTGGGCTGAAACCTAAATTATTATTATCATAGTGAGAATTTACAAATTATAAATTGGACAGAAGTCAAAGGCTCAGGAAATGAAGGAGAACACCAAACATGATATGAAGATGTAGGACTGAAAGTAGCAATAGAGTTTGAAGGGGTTAAATTGTCACGGTTATTAAGGAACAGTTGCTGGTTTACACTGCATGTATTTCAAGGTACATCCAGTTCTCTTTCATTACACCACCTTTGGCTATGTATTTTTTGTTTACATCAATAACCTTATGCCATAATTTCAGACTCTTTTGTTGACTATGAGAGCTACTCCATTTCTTCTAAGGGATTCTTGCCCAAAGTGCCATGCTTAGTTGCTCAGTCGTGTTTGACTCTTTGGAACCCCATGGACTGTCGCCCACCAGGCTGTTCTGCGATGGGTTTTCTTCAGGCAAGAATACTGGAATGGGTTGCCATGCTGTCCTCTAGGGGATCTTCCCAACCCAGGGATTGAATCCAGGTCTCCCGCATTGCAGGAGGATTCTTTATCTTCTGAGCCACCAGGAAGGAAGCCCCTTGCCCACAGCAGTGGATGTATGCTGCTGCTGCTGCTAAGTTGCTTCAGTCGTGTCCGACTCTGTGTGACCCCATAGACAGCAACCCACCAGGCTCCCCCGTCCCTGGAATTCTCCAGGCAAGAACACTGGAGTGGGTTGCCATTTAGTTCATCTGAATTAAGTTTGCCCATTCCCATCCATTTTAGTTCACTGATTTCTAAAATGTCGATGTTTATTCTTGACCACATCCAATTTATCTTGATTTATAGACCTAACATTCCAGGTTCCTAGGCAATATTGTTGTTTACAATATCAGACTTTACTTTCACCATCAGACATAATTAGACATGACAATATATATTAAATCTTATGTATTGTAACAAAAAGCTACTGCTAAGTCGCTTCAGTTCTATCCCACTCTATGCAACCCCATAGACGGCAGCCCACCAGACTCCCCCGTCCCTGGAATTTTCTAGGCAAGAACACTGGAGTGGGTTGCCATGTCCTTCTCCAATGCATGAAAGTGAAAAGTGAAAGTGAAGCCGCTCAGTCGTGTCCGACTCTTCGCAACCCCATGGACTGCAGCCTACCAGGCTCCTCCGTCCATGGGATTTTCCAGGCAAGAGTACTGGAGTGGGGTGCCATCGCCTTCTCCGGTTGTAATAAAGGATATTGTCTAAATGTCAAAGTAGTATAAAACTAACTGTTACAACAGACGTTAGAAACTACGGAGTTCATAGGGGAGTAAAAAGAGCCCAGGGAATTTCCTGGAGAGTGTCATACACGATTGTGAAGCTCTGCACAGACAGTCTGAGCATGCCTGCTCTTCCCTCAGCTAACCAATGTGCTATGTATCCTCTCTTCCAGTTATCCTGGGGATGGTGGAAGTATCAAAAATTGAGTGACTCTATCCAGTCCCCAAGCTTTAAGATAAATTTGTAAAAAAATAAACTGATAAATAAGATTTTATCTTGGCTAATTTCTGTTTACAAATTTAATCATTTCCCTTAAAAAAAAAAAAAACAAAAAACAAAAATCTTTCCAACTAGCTGATATGACAGCTCTCTTTCCTGCTTTTAAATAGTCACCCTTTAAGGCTGAGTGAAGATATTTATTGAATTTTATTACTTTCCTCAATCTGCAGTCTGATTCCAGCCTCCCATATGTTGCCTGAAACTGCCTTCTTGAAATCACCGCAGGAACTCTTTGTCAAATCCAATAGTTTTTCTAGTTCTCATTAATTTATTCCTTTCTATAATCTGATGCCATTGCCCAATCCTAGCTGCTTTTGCTTTCTTTTCCTTCTCTTCTTGGATACCTCTTCCACTTGTCTTCCTCACTGTGGACATTTCCTCCACGTACATTTCAAACTTATGCTATTCACTCCTATTCTTTTTTCCTTAGCTTTTTCTTTCTTCAAGGTTCCAACATTGCAGGTAACTTTTGTACAGTTAAATTCACTTGTTACTTACTCAGAACTGCAACACAGATTCTTTTATTATACTCCAAATAGCCACAATTTGAGTTGGGGTTTTGCCATAGTTTCAAATTTCCTGTTCAAAACTAAGGTAATGTTTGTTTTTCCTCTCTGATCAGAGGGACTCGGTTCTATGACATTGTTACTCAAAATGTTTCTCTTAATCTGCCTCTTTCTTTCCATTCCCTATGACGTCCCTTTCATCTCTTGCTGGGATTAATGCCGTAACCACTTTACAGGTCTGCTTGTCTTCAGTGTCTCCTCACTCCACTCCCATAACATATGGCCACTTGATTAAACTTTCAAAAACATTGATTGTATTAAGGTATGCCTCTGTACATAAACATGCCCTCAGGATAAAACGTGAACTCTAAGTGTGGCTTTCAGAGTCCTTCTTAATCTAACTCCCCCACCTACTGAATCCCTCCTCCCACTAGCTTTAGCTAATCACTGTCACATACGAACACTCCATGGTCGTTTTGTTCTCATTTTGCCTTCAGTATCTTTGTTTCATTCTGAAGACGATTTCTTCGCTAACTGCTCTGAACACTGCAATGTCACTGTCTACCATCCAATAACTTTAAGTGATATTTTCTCAGTATTAAGAAATAAATCATGATACAGCCATAAGACTGACTTACATGAAGATAAATGGATTATTTAGTAATACAGGAAAATGCTCATAGTTAATTGATAATTTTTGTTAGGCTATGGCTTTTGCAGTAGTCATGTATGAATGTGAGAGTTAGACTATAAAGAAAGCTGAGTGCTGAAGAATTGATGCTTTTGAAATGTGTTGTTGGAGAAGACTCTAGAGAGTCTTTTGGACTGCAAGGAGAGCCAACCAGTCCATCCTAAAGGAAATAATCAGTCCTGAGTATTCATCGGAAGGACTGATGTTGAAGCTGAAACTCCAATACTTTGGCCACCTGATGCAAAGAGCTGACTCATTTGAAAACACCCTGATTCTGGGAAAGATTGAAGGCAGGAGGAGAAGGGGATGACAGAGGATGAGATGGTTGGATGGCATCACCGACTCAATGGAGATGAGTTTGAGCAGACTCCAGGAGTTGGTGATGGACAGGGAGGCCTGGTATGCTATGGTCCATGGGGTTGCGAAGAGTCGGACATGACTGAGTGACTGAACTGACATATGATAATATATATAGCTATAGTTTGGATACCTAAATATTTGTAGAGCTCTTCCTTTAATACTGAGGGGAAGAATGATTAACTTTTTATGCTTTTCTGTAATTCCAGAATTTTTAGCAAAAATATTCATATAATGATAAAAAGAATATGTTGGATGAATAAAAACATAAAAACATACATGTCACATTTTTTAACTATATTGAAATATTTCTATGTTACATAAAATTTAGTTTTTGAAAGTTTTTATAATTTCATCTTTATTACTGTTTATTTCAAATTCTCTCTCTACACATATTATTAATTATGGTTTCCATCCTGAGCTTTGTGATGGTGTTGTAGTCAACTTCTGGCTTTGAGGTAGTTATTATACGGAATATTAGAAAAGGTTTTATGTCTTCTGTTCTAAAGACTTTCTGCTTTATGTTGACATTCTTGAAGAAGCACTGTTTAAAATTTTCCTGCAAATGGTTTCTGGTTATCTTAATACTAATCCTCAAATTGATCATCAAACATCTAGTTACAAAAAGCTAATTTTTTCCTTCAGTGGTTACTTTGATACTTGTAATGAAAAAGCCTGTTGTTGCACCTTCATTAGATTTTTAAAAATCTACATTTACTTTAATACAAAGAGCAACTGCAAAAGTATGCCTGAAGGGCTGCACAATTTAGTCACACAAGCAAATGTTCATTATCCACACTGTCCCAGTATATGTGATTTAGTTCAAAAGGAAGCAGCAAGGAAGAGAAAGACAAGATGTGGCCTCTGAATCAGTGAACTAAGAGACAATTGTTGAATGCATATTACATATTCAGCTTAGGATATTTTCCCATACTTATTCTAATGGAAACATTTTTCACACTCTTTAGTTTCTCTGAGAAAACTTTAATCAATTTACAGCCCTACAATAATACATAAAAGTGCTTGTCTTACCCTGAGTTATATTTTCCGAAGTACATTCTTGATAACTACAAAATCTATGTTTCTATCTCCTCTTCTTCTCATGTTGAGAGCCATATTTCAGAGTACCCAGATGTACCAAAGCCATCTCAGATTTGGTTACAACTAAACTGAACTCATTACTCTCCCTTTAGATTTTAGGCAGTTTTCTGTTTGTGCCTCCATAAATGATGTAAGAGATGTATATTTCCCCAAATAGAAAGCTTCACACTCATCATCAAACACAATCTCACCCATTTCTCCCTGAGACAATCAAAGTTGTCCTATCATTTTGATATGATGCCTTTCAAGTATTCTTTTTTCTCCAACTAACATTACTGTCTTATATCTGTTTTTTTTTGTAAACTTTCAACTTGTACATGTCAACAGTATCCTTCCTACCCCAAGTACCTTTTATCCAATAGCTAAAATTAGCTTCATAAAGAAATTAAAGACATCATAATAGCATGAAAACTTGTACACTACCAGATGTAAAATAGATAGCCAGTGGGAATTTGCTGTATGACTCAGGGAACTAAAACCAGGGCTCTAGAGGGGTGAAATGAGGTGGGAGCTGAGAGGGAGGTTCAAGAGGGAGGGACACATGTATACCTATGGCTGATTCATGTTGATGTATAGCTGAAAAAAAAGTATTGTAAAGCAATTGTCCCTCAATTAAAAAGAAAGAAAAAAAGTCAATCTTCTGCTTAGTAAATTTCATCACTTTCCAATGATTAATAAAATCATGAGAAGTCAAATGCCTGAAGACGGCATTCAAGCTGTTTATGATCTAATTTTTTAAACAAGATTTTCTTATTTACCTATCTTATGAATACTGTGTAAGTCAAAGCTGTCTCATAGAAACCATACCTGAATCCCTGGTCCACGCCAGCATCAACTGTGATTTACAGGAGTAAGTCATCTTGAATGTTCCTGCCCTGATTAAGCCACTAGAAGAAAGCAGTCCAGATGGTAATAAAGATCTTTCTAGATTTTCAATGAGGAAGCATCCTGATAAACTCATCTTAAATTGAAAATTTTGTCAATCAAAAACTCATTTAATATGCATAACCTATTGAACGTCAGTGTTTAAGCCAACAGATGGTAAATGAATCTGCTTGCAATGTGCGAGACCCAGTTTCAATCCCTGGGTTGGGAAGGTCCCCTGGAAAAGGAAATGGTTACCCACTCTAGTATTCTTGCCTGGAGAATTCCATGGGCAAAGAAGCTAGGCAGGCTACAGTTCATAGGGTCGCAAAGAGTCAGACACGACTGACTAACACCTTAAACATGCTCAGAACACTTAGTGTATAGTTGGGTAAAATTATCTACACAAAGTCTATTATATAATAAAGTGTTAAATATCTCATGTAACACCTTGTACTGAAAGTGAAAAGCAGAATGTCTGCATTGGTATAACCATTACCAGTACTAAGTATATTGGTTATTCACCTTGTTTGACTGGAGGTTGCAGCTCATTGGCACTACCCAGTATTGTGAGAAAATATTTACCCCACGTTGCTAGTCTGGAAAAATATCGAAATTTGAGGTATGGTTTCCACTGAATGTGTACCACTTTCCCAGCCTCATGAAGTCAATAAATTATAAGTCAAACCATTATAAGTTGGGTACCTTTTGTATACGCAACAAACAAGAGTAGACCAGCTAAGCCAAGTCAACCCCAGAGAATTATGACAGATAATAAATGGAAGCTGTTGTTTCAAATGACACACCAATAAATAGATAGCTAAAATAGTAAGACTCCAAAAAAATTTCATTACCATGCATTTATGAATGATGAATTTACATATGATGCATTTATGTTGAAACCAAACAACCTTCTAATTTATGAGTATTCCTCATCTCATTCAACATTCCACCTCTAAAGATATGTTTACATTTCCCACCTTAAAGATCTATTTCACATTCAGAATAAAGGAAATATTTTCTATGCATTTTGCCTGGAAATTTTGAAACCTAGAATTTAAACCTGCATCATGCAACAGAACTAAGATTTATTTTGTTAGAGGAAATGAGTTTTCCAAGTATTGTCAAATATTTACTACTGCTATTCAGCTTTGATGTGCTGAAAAAAAAAAATAAAAAGACAAATGGAAATGAAACCAAATAAAAACAGAAAATGTTAACTGAGTCCAGAGAATACACATTCTAGACGGGGATTAAGACAAGTTAGCAAACAATTGAGGTACAGTGTTAATCCAGCAGAAACATACATGAGTTCTATAGGAGCAAAGTAAGCAAGTACTTAAGTGCCAAAAGGAGGGGAACACTTGTGGGAACAATTTCTTATAAGGAGAAAACTATTTCATTCTGAAGGACAAGGAAGAAATAGGAGGAAAAATGTGAATAAGTATATTTCCTGACAGAGTGATTAAAATATAAAACCTAAGGATCCAATCTATAAAATATTTAGTATAACTTTAATATAGGCATGGCATATGTTCGGCTATGACAAGGATCAGAAATATAAACAGGGAGCTGGGTGATAAGATATGTAAGCCACAAGAGGAGTTATTGCTATTGTCAGGGTTCTATTTGACAGATAGAAACAAATTGGGGAGTTGGTATAGGGTAGCAGAGATAGAGGTTGGTATAAATATAATAGCTGGGTAAGTAATACAGTAAAGTGAGAAAAAATGTTGGTCTCTCAGTCAAGCCTGACTCTTTGTGAACCCATGGACTACAGCTCACGAGGCTGCTCTGTCCAAGGGATTTTCCAGGCAAGGATACTGGAGTGGTTTGCCTTTTCCTTCTCCAGAGGATCATCCCAACCCAGGGATCCAACCCAGGTCTTCTGCACTGCAGGCAGATTCTTTACTGACTGAGTTACCAGGAAAGCTGGGTTAAAATACTATATATAAAATCTGATAATACATATATATATAATTTCATATATATATTGTATATGCATATGTATATATAGTATTATGTATATAGTATTATATATGTATATATTTATACACATTATGGAGAAGGCAATGGCACCCCACTCCTGTACTCTTGCCTAGAAAATCCATGGACAATGCAGCCTGGTGGGCTGCAGTCCATGGGGTCGCTAAGAGTCAGACACAACTGAGCGACTTCGCTTTCTCTTTTGACTTTCATGCATTGGAGAAGGAAATGGCAACCCACTCCAGTGTTCTTGCCTGGAGAATACCAGGGACGGGGGAGGCTGGTGGGCTTCCGTCTATGGGGTTGCACAGAGTCAGACATGACTGAAGCGACTTAGCAGCAGCAGCAGCAGCAGCATACACATTATATACAACATTATATGTAAGTACTATATGTGTGTGTATATGTATGTGTGTGTGTGTGTGTGTGTGTGTGTGTGTGTGTGTATATCCAAACAGTGACATTGGGCATGGAGAGAAACATTGCATGACAGTTTTTTTGGAGGGAGAATTTAAGGACCTTTGTGCCTGGAATCATGAGTGTAACAAATTAACAGTGGTTCCTAAGTTCCTGACAGGCATTATGGAGAGAATTGTGGTTCTCGTCCCTAAGAGGCTGAATTTAATGGGGGTAACCATGGTGTAGGTGGAAACTGAGTTTGAAGTGCCCATCGGATATTTGGTAGATTTTATTTTATTTTTTTATTTTTATGTTATTTTATTTTTTTTGGTAGATTTTAAAAAGAGTAAATAAGACTTTTGCTGGATTTTTCTTTTTTTCATTTCACTATCATCAACCAAAAAAAAAAAAAGATATTAGTATTTAGTATGTGTTGGACAAAGTGTTCTGTCTGGGTTAAAAGATTCATTATACACTTATTTTTGCCCTACAAGAATCATATTTTTAATCTCTTGTCTACCTCCATAGTTTAAGATTATTGGAAGAAATTCCATTAACCATTACAGATTGTTCTTTGCTTTCCTCTTCAGGGTGATTTATTAATAAAAGGAATACAACTAATTGAATACATTGCATGTATACATTGATGCAATGGAAGCCTGGATTAAAGTTAGTATTGTATGTATTAGGTGGCAGGGAAAAGAGGCATGCTGGTCTCTCATAAATAGAAAACAACTATCCAGAATTTTGTTATCCTTTTATGGACAGAATTGTGTTATAGTCCTCATATTCATATGGTGAAGTCATAACCCCCAGTTCCTTAGAATGTGGCTATAGTTGAAGATAGGGCCTTTAAAGAGGTAATAACAGTTGAATGAGGACAGATGGATTGTCCTTAATCCAACACTACTACTGTCCTTATAAAAAGATGAAGAGGTATCAGTGATGTTCTCAAATAGAGACAAGCCATGTGAAGACAGAGAGAGAAGACAACTCTCTGCAAGCCAAGAAGAGAAGCCTCAGGAGAAGCTAAATCTGCCATCATCTCAGTCTTGGGGTTCCAGGCTCTAGAACTGTGAGAAAATAAACGTATAGTAAGTCCCCTACACACAGACAAGTTCCATTCTGAGAGGGCATTCATAAGTCCAATTTGTGCACAAGTCCAACAAAGTTGGGCTTCCCTGGTGCTCAGATGAAAGAATCTGCCTGCAATGCAGGAGACCTGCAATGGGTTTGATGCCTGGGTGGGGAAGATCCCCTGGAGAAGGGAATGGCAACCCACTCCAGTATCCTTGCCTGGAGAATGCCATGGACAGAGGAGCCTAGTGGGTATAGTCCATGGGGTCGCAATGACATGACTGAGCAACAAACACTTTCACTTTTCCAACAAAGTTAGCCTAGGTTCCCAGCTAATGCCATCAGCTAGATAGTACTATAATAGGTTTTTAATACTTTTCACACAAATAACATAAATTAAAAAACATTGAAAAACCATTTTTAATCTTACAGTTCAATACCTTGAAAAGTACAGGTAGTACAGTACAACAGCTGGCATACGGGGACTGGCATCAAGTGAACAGGCTAGAAGCATTACTGACTGGAGAAGAGAGAGATGGTGGGAGATGGTAGAGCTGAAGGATCTTCAGCAAGAGGAGATGGAGGGCAAGCTGCAGCTTCATTGACACTTATGGCACAGGTTCTGGTTCCTTGCTCAATTCAATTCTAGCTACCCTCTGGAAATAGTGATCCAGTGATGTCTAAGTTGTTGATCTTCTTTTTTTCTCTGTCTCATCATAGATGGTATGGCAGCACTGGATTGAATTCTGAACAGTGGCTGTAATCTCCAGGTAATGTTCTACATTCTGTCCTGTGCATCAAAAACTGACGGTGTTTCCTCAAATAAAGAAAATCCCCTTGCCATTTCCTGCATCATGAATCTCTTCAGTTCTTCAGTGATTTCTTCTTCTTCCTATCTCTCTTCATCCTTACTCTGGGTTTCCAATTCCATCAGGTCTTCATTAGTAAACTCATGTTGCAGCAAATAGTTCAATGAAGTCGCCTTCTTGTGGATCTAGTTCCAGATTCTTGCTGAGGGTCACTAGGTTGCTGAAGACCTCTTTGGACTCATCTGCCTTCTTAAATCCACAAAAATCATAAGCAAACTGCAAGCAAATGTTCTTCCAAACCCCATTCATGGTGACTTAAGCAAATTCAAAGTATTTTCTGGCCTTGCAGATGTCACAGTCCTTCCAAAATTGCTGCAAGGTTTTTCATGATTTGTCACTCACCTTTACAGCCTGATAAAAAGTGTGATATAAACAATATTTTTTGAAAGTCACTATAACTCCTTGGTCCATAGGTTGGATAAGCAATGTAGTATTTGCTTACAGATCACTACTTTGATGTTGGAATGAAAGTTGTCCATGAATGGGGGGTAGCCCATAGAATTGTTGAGCAGCAAAAGAATGCTGAATGGAACATCCTTCTCCAAGCAATATTTCTGTGTCTCCAGGTTAAAGTGGTGGAAAAACTAGTTCTGGAAAATGGCACGTCTAACCCAGGTTTTCCCATTCTGTTGTTTTCCTCTATTTCTTTGCATTGATTGCTGAGGAAGGCTTTCTTATCTCTTCTTGCTATTCTTTGGAACTCTGCATTCAGATGTTTATATCTTTCCTTTGCTTTTCACTTCTCTTCTTTTCACAGCTATTTGTAAGGCCTCCCCAGACAGCCATTTTGCTTTTTTGCATTTCTTTTCCATGGGGATGGTCTTGATCCCTGTCTCCTATACAATGTTATGAACCTCATTCCATAGTTCATCAGGCACTCTATCTATCAGATCTAGGCCCTTAAATCTATTTCTCACTTCCACTGTATAATCATAAGGGATTTCATTTAGGTCATACCTGAATGGTCTAGTGGTTTTCTCTACTTTCTTCAATTTAAGTATGAATTTGGCAATAAGGAGTTCATGATCTGAGCCACAGTCAGCTCCTGGTCTTGTTTTTGTTGACAGTATAGAGCTTCTCCATCTTTGGCTGCAAAGAATATAATCAATCTGATTTCAGTGTTGACCATCTGGTGATGTCCATGTGTAGAGTCTTCTCTTGTGGTGTTGGAAGAGGGTGTTTGCTATGATCAGTGCATTTTCTTGGCAAAACTCTATTAGTCTTTGCCCTGCTTCATTCCGTGTTCCAAGGCCAAATTTGCCTGTTACTCCAGGTGTTTCTTGACTTCCTACTTTTGCATTCCAGTCCCCTACAATGAAAAGGACATCTTTTTTGGGTGTTAGTTCTAAAAGGTCTTGGAGGTCTTCATAGAACCATTCAACTTCAGCTTCTTCAGCGTTACTAATTGGGGCATAGGCTTGGATTACAGTGATACTGAATGCTTTGCCTTGGAAACGAACAGAGATCATTCTGTCGTTTTTGAGATTGCATCCAAGTACTGCATTTAGGACTCTTCTGTTGACCATGATTGCTACTCCATTTCTTCTGAGGGATTCTTGCCCGCAATAGTAGATATAATGGTCATCTGAGTTAAATTCACCCATTCCAGTCCATTTTAGTTCGCTGATTCCTAGAATGTCGACATTCACCCTTGCCATCTCTTGTTTGACCACTTCCAATTTGCCTTGATTCATGGACCTGACATTCCAGGTTCCTATGCAACATTGCTCTTTACAGCATCGGACCTTGCTTCTATCCCCAGTCACACCCACAACTGGGTATTCTTTTTGCTTTGGCTCCATCCCTTCATTCTTTCTGGAGTTATTTCTCCACTGATCTCCAGTAGCATATTGGGCACCTACTGACCTGGGGAGTTCCTCTTTCAGTATCCTATCATTTTGCCTTTTCATACTGTTTATGGGGTTCTCAAGGCAAGAATACTGAAGTGGTTTGCCATTCCCTTCTCCAGTGGACCAGATTCTGTCAGATCTCTCCACCATGACCTGCCCATCTTGGGCTCGATAAAGGACAGAAATGGTATGGACCTAAAAGAAGTCGAAGATATCAAGAAGAGGTGGCAAGAATACGCAGAAGAACTGTACAAAAAACATCTTCACGACCAAGATAATCACGATGGTGTGATCACTGACCTAGAGCCAGGCATCCTGAAAAGTCAAGTGGGCCTTAGAAAGCATCACTACGAACAAAGCTAGTGGAGGTGATGGAATTCCAGTGGAGCTATTTCAAATCCTGAAAGATGATGTTTTGAAAGTGCTGCACTCAATATGCCAGCAAATTTGGAAAACTCAGCGGTGGCCACAGGACTGGAAAAGGTCAGTTTTCATTCCAATCCCAAAGAAAGGCAATGCCAAAGAATGCTCAAACTACCGCACAATTGCACTGATCTCACACGCTAGTAAAGTAATGCTCAAAATTCTCCAAGCCAGGCTTCAGCAATACGTGAACCATGAACTTCCTGATGTTTAAGCTGGTTTTAGAAAAGGCAGAGCAACCAGAGATCAAATTGCCAACATCTGCCTGATCATGGAAAAAGCAAGAGAGTTCCAGAAAACATCTTAATCTGTTTTATTGACTATGCCAAAGCCTTTGACTGTGTGGATCACAATAAACTGTGGACAATTCTGAAATAGATGGGAATACCAGACCACCTGATCTGCCTCTTGAGAAATCTGTATGCAGGTCAGGAAGCAACAGTTAGAACTGGACATGGAACAACAGACTGGTTCCAAATAGGAAAA
>NW_011495084.1:4852064-4862875 GCF_000754665.1 Bison bison bison
GACAGACACCACCCTTATGGCAGAAAGTGAAGAGGACCTCAAAAGCCTCTTGATGAAAGTGAAAGTGGAGAGCAAAAAAGTTGGCTTAAAGCTCAACATTCAGAAAACGAAGATCATGGCATCTGGTCCCATCACTTCATGGGAAATAGATGGAGAAACAGTGGAAACAGTGTCAGACTTTATTTTTCTGGGCTTCAAAATCACT
This sequence comes from Bison bison bison, assembly GCF_000754665.1. Lineage (NCBI taxonomy): Eukaryota > Metazoa > Chordata > Mammalia > Artiodactyla > Bovidae > Bison > Bison bison. Next base: position 4,852,270 of record NW_011495084.1, read on the forward strand.
ACAGATGGTGACTGCAGCCATGAAATTAAAAGACGCTTACTCCTTGGAAGGAAAGTTATGACCAAACCTAGACAGCATATTCAAAACCAGAGACATTACTCTGCCAACAAAGGTCCATCTAGTCAAGGCTATGGTTTTTCCTGTGGTCATGTATGGATGTGAGAGTTGGACTGTGAAGAAGGCTGAGTGCCAAAGAATTGATGCCTTTGAACTCTGGTGTTGGAGAAGACTCTTGAGAGTCCCTTGGACTGCAAGGAGATCCAACCAGTCCATTCTGAAGGAGATCAGCCCTGGGTGTTCTTTAGAGGGAATGATGCTGAAGCTGAAACTCCAGTACTTTGGCCGCCTCATGCGAAGAGCTAACTCATTGGAAAAGACTCTGATGCTGGGAGGGATTGGGGACAGGAGGAGAAGGGTACGACAGAGGATAAGATGACTGGATGGCATCACTGACTCGATGGACATGAGTCTGAGTGAACTCCGGGAGTTTGTGATGGACAGGGAGGCCTGGCGTGCTGCGATTCATGGGGTTGCAAAGAGTCGGACACGACTAAGTGACTGAATTGAACTGAACCTAGGTTTTGTGGTTACTCTTCCACACAGCAAGAGCAGAGACTTTGGCTAAGTTTTTAAGGGCTCTTAGGTCCTTTGAACGATAATCTAAGAGAGGCTTCAGCTTCAAATTGTTGGAAGCACTGTCAGCAAACAACAGATTTAGCCTATCCTTTGCATCATCTGCCTACAATGTGGGAGACCTGGGTTTGATCCCTGTGTTGGGAAGATCCCCTGGAGAAGGAAATGGCAACCTATCCAGTATTCTTGCCTGGAAAATCCCATGGATGGAAGAGCCTGGTAGGCTACAGTCCATGGGATCATGAAGATTCGGACACGACTGAACAACTTTACTTTCACTTTCTTGCTGCTTTATAGCCCGGCATCAACTTTTCCTCCTTACTGATGTAACTTCAGACTGGCATCCTCTTCCAGTACAATTCTTTCTCATCCACATTAAAAACCTATTCAGGTAAATACTCACCTTCATCACTAATTCCTTGAAGGACTTCAGGAAATCTCTGGGCAGCTAGTGTATTGGTATTCATTGCCTCACCACTTACTTTCGTATTATAAATTTTGGCTCTAGCCTTGAACCAATGAAATCAACCATGGTCGGCATTAAAAGATGTGCTCTAGATTCTTCACTGTGTTTCTTCTTCAAGTCCTCATAAAGGCCTTTAGCTTTCCCTTAAATCAAAATTAAGCTGAGTGGGACTCAACGCTGATGCTGATCCTGCATCAACACACTGAGAAGTTTATCCATCTCCTCCATCACTTTCCCACACTTCTTTGATATTATCAATGACATTATTGGCACAGAAGATATTACATGTTCCATGATCTTTTCCTTGTTCTTCAGAATAATGCCAGTGGTTGAATGATTCATGTTATAAGATTTAGCAGTGTCTACCGTCTTTTCACCTTTCTCCATTCTCTCAATTAAGTTTACTTTTGTTTACATTGTTATCATTTGGCACTTCTTAGTAGTAATAGCTACATCACTGCTGCTGCTTTTACACTTGTTTCTAGACATCCTGGTCTTGAAATAAAAATACTGTACTACTATGATCTATACAGTACTCTAAAGCACACAGAAGCACAACCAGTCGTAGAGGAGGCACGTACATGACAATGTACACCAGGCACGTGAACTAACTTATGTGATTGGACCGGAAATCTCACATTTACATCTTTGAAAAAGTTCACATCTTGAAGGTTGGTACGCAAGGGACTCAGTATATGTTTAAGCTACCCAGACTCTGGAATTTTGTTACTGAAGCCTAAGCAAATGAGTATACCCTTTTTATTTGGAAGAAACCACCAAAAGAACTTCTGGTGTTTTATTCATTGCTGTGCTTAGTCTCTCAATCATGTTGACTCTTCATGACCCCCCAAGGACTGTAGCCTGTCAGGCTCCTTTGTCCACGGAGATTCTCCAGGCAAGAATACTGGAGTGGGTTGCCATGCCCTCCTTCAGGGTATCTTCCCAACCCCAGGGATGGAACCCAAGTTTCCCACATTACAGGCGGATTCTTTACCATCTGAGCCACCAGGGAAGTTCAAGAATACCAGAGTAGGTAGCTTATCCCTTCCCCCGGGAACTTCCCCACCCAGGAATCAAACCACTGAGGTCTCCTGCATTGCAGGCAGATATTTTTACCAGCTGAGCTATCAGGAAAGCCCTAGTCATTCCTATCCTCCAGGAAATAAAATTAAGTCCTCAATTTCAGTATATTCTGTGTTTTTCTAGTAAGCTATATTACTCTAGTCAAAGCCAGTGTTCATGTATTCTGTTTTTTTCTCCCCCGATAATAAGCATGCATGTTTTACCCCTTAAAAAGTCTGCTTATACTTGTTCATTCTGCTGCTCAAAAAAATGAACTCATATCTGTCTTTCAGATGCATTTACTCTTATTTTAAATCAGAATAAATTAAGAAGCCCTGCTTAGGTCTCTTCCCTGAACTGTAGTCCAAGTCTACACTTGGATTATTGGATATTGGGAAGTTGCTTGGCGATTTAGAAAAGCATTATATTATTTGCTATTTTTGTTTATTGGCTCAGAAATTTGGAAAAATAGGGATTTTGGAAATTTGGAAAAAGTAGTATCTTAGCTTCAATATCTTACTGAAACCCCCTATATTTGTTACTAAAGTGTGTGCTAAAGAAGTCCTGTTTAAAAAGAATAATCTATTTTCCATGTGCTCATGAATAAGGAAAGCTTCATGCTAAATAGAATTTAGGATATATTAAAAAATATTACTGGGAAGTGCTTAAAACTGGGTTTTATTAAAATGTCAAAATGATTTGTTTACCATGGCCAATTACCTGATTGCTTTGTTCAGTCACCAGAAAGCTTTATTGTCACATTAAAGACAATACATTTTAAAACTAAAAGGATCATAAATTGTAACACAATATGGCCTTCACAAGTAGGCTCTTGAATCAGATCTGATTTAACTGGAATATCATAGATCAAGCAATTGTTTTATTTGTGTTAAAGTTATTGACTCAATATACTACATTTGTATGATCAGAGAAGTGAGTCTGAAGGACTACACTGTATTGTAGGTATGTTAAAATTAGCAAGAAAAAACACGGCATTATCAAGTTCTAGAGTTCCTGAATTTAAAGTATTGCTAAAATTTTAGTGTATATATTGGGGAAAAATGCACATAAACTAAAATAAGTTTAGGATAATATAGAGTAGCTAAAATATAATAAGTTAAATTAATTCTCCCAAATATAATGTACTTTCTAGAGCAAGAAAAGAAAAGTATATTTAATGTTAAGTATTTCACTTGAGAAAGAAGTATTCCATTTAAGAATTATACTTGTGTAGTTTTTAGGGTAAGTTCATTTTTATTGCATCTTTTTTTAAAAAATCTGAAAATTGACTAGTGGATATCTAATGATTGACAGATTGTGTACATACACTTAACTCCATCCCTTACCAAAACCCTCATAAATAACAGTTAAGAAGTTTTGTTTTTGCTTTTTTTTTAATGATGGGTAATGGAACATAGATAGAATGGCAGAAAACAAACATGCAAACAAACAAACATAACTGAGAAATTGGATCAACATGGCAGAAGGCTAAAAAAAGTTAAATTGTACAGTAAAATACACATACCAGACTGACTAATATGACAAAAAATATTAAAAATACCAAGTGTGGACTGGAATGTGGAGAAACTGAATATCATATGCTGCTGGTGAAAGTGTATATTTCTACAAACGTTTTGGAAAAGTTTCATTCTCTGTCAAGTCTGAATTTATGAGTACCTTTTAATCCAGAAATCTTACTACTTGTATTCTCAACAAAAGTCTCTCTTCCAACAACTAGGCAGGAGACCCCACCTGTGACAGGGTGGTGACAATCACAGAGCAACAGGGAAGCCCTGTGCAGTATCCCGTGCAGGCTCAGGCACCAAAACATCAGTCAACCTCTGTCAAGGGCATAACAGTCAGCATATACTGGAGGAATGAGTTTGCAGATACTGGCAATAAAAACAGCTCTTCCACCAAAAAATATTAAACCCAGACAGGCCTCACAGGGATGTTCCCAGGAGAAAATAGTGTGCATCTAGGATAGATCACATCTTAGGCCAAAAAGCAAGCCTCAGTAAATTTAAGGAAATTGAAATCATATCAAACATCTTTTCTGACCACAACTCCATGAGGTTAAAAATCAATTACAGGGGGAAAAAAAAAAGTAAAACAAAAAAACAAACAAACACATGGAAGGTAAATGATATACTACTAAATAACCAAAGGTTCACTGAAGAAATCAAAAAGGAAATAAAAATATCTGGATACAAATAACAACAAAAACAAGATGATCCAAGACTTAACAGACACACGAAAGCAGTTCTAAGAGGAAAGTTTATAGCAATACAATTTTACATCAGGAAACAAGGAGAGGCTCAAATAAACAACATAAACTTAAAGTAGCCAGAGAGAAAAAAGAAGAAACAGAAGACAAAGTTAGTAGAAGGAAAGAAATCATAAAGATCAGAGGAGAAATAAATGAGAAGGAGATAAAGAAAACAATGAGAAAGATCAATGAAATTAAAAACTGCTTCTTTGAGAGCATAAACAAAATTGACAAAACTTTTCTAGACTCATAAGGAAAAACGGGAGGGCACAAATCAACAGAATTAGAAATGAAAAGGGAGACGTTACAATGAACATCACAGAAATACAAAGATCTTAAGAGACTATTACAAACAACTATACACCAATAAAACGGACAACTTAGGAGAAAAAGACAAAGTCTTAGAAAGGTACAACCTTCTAAGGCTGAACTAGGAAGAAACAGAACATATGAACAAACCAATCATAAGTACTGAAATTGAAACTACCAGAAAAAGGAAAAAAAGAAAAAAAAAAAAAAAAAACCTTCCAACAAACAAAAGTCCAGGGCAAGATGAATTCACAGGCAAATTCCATCAAACATTTACAGAAGAGTTACACCTATTCTTCTGAAACTCTTCCCAAAAATTGCAGAAAAAGGAATCCTCAGGGTCTTTCTATGAGGCCACCATTACCCTGATACCAAAGTCAGACAAAGATACCACAAATTAAGAAAACGATAGGTCAATAACACTGATGAAAAAAGAAGCGAAAATCCTCAACAAAATACTTGGAAATGGAATTGAACAACACGTTAAGAGGATCATGCACCATGATGAAATGGAATTTATCCCAGGGATGCAAAGATATTTTAATATCTGCCAATCAGTATGATAGGGCCTCCCTGGGAGCTCAGACAGTAAAGAATCTGCCTTTAGTGTGGGAGATTGGGGTTCAACCCCTGGGTTGGGAAGATCCCCTGAGAAGGGAATGGCAACCCTCTCCAGTATTCTTGCCTGGAGAATTCCATGGACAGAGGAGCCTGGCAGGCTACAGTCCATGGGGTCACAAAGATTTGGACATAACTGAGCAACTAACAACCAGTGTGATATGCCACATCAACAAATTGAAGAATCAAAACCATACAATCATCTTAATGGAGGCAGAAAAACCTTCTGACAAAATTCAACACCCATTTATAATAAAAATTCTCCAGAAAGTGGGCATAGAGGGACCATATCTCAACATAATAAAGGGCATATATAACAAACCCACAACTAGTATCATTCTTGGTGGACACTGAAAGCATTCCCTATATGATCAGGAACGAGACAAGGATACCACTTTTATTCAACATAGTCTTGGAAGTTTTAGCCATGACAATCGCAGAAGAAAAAGAAATAAAAGTAACCCAAAATTGGAAAACAAGTAAAACTATCAGTGTTTGCAAATAACATGATACTATACATAGAAAAGATGCAAACAGAAAACTAGTAGAAATCATGAATGAATTTGGTAAAGTTGCAAGATACAAAATTAATACACAGAAGTCTCTTGTATACTAACATGAAAAATCAGAAGGAAGTTAAGGAAATGATCCCATTTACAATCACATCAAAAATAATAAAGTACCTAAGAATAAACCTCCTTAAGAAAGCAAAAGAATTGTATTCAGATAATTATGAAATGCTAGTGAAAAAAATCAAAGATGACACAGAGACACGGAGAGATATACCACATTCTTGAATTGAAAGAATCAATACTGTCAAAATGACTATACTACCCAAAGCAGTCTACAGATTCAATGCAATACCTATCAAATTACCAAGTGCATTCTTCACAGAATTAGAACAAAAACAATTTGCAATTTGTATAGAAACACCAAAGATCCCCAAGTAGGCAAAGCAATCTTGAGAAAAAACAAAAAACAGAGCTGGAGGAATCAGGATCCTTGACTTCAGATTGTACTATAAAGCTGCAGTCATCAAAACAGTATGGTATTGGTGGAAAAAAAAAAAAAAAAACCACCACAGAAATATAGAACAGAAGGCAATGGCACCCCATTCCAGTACTTTTGCCTGGAAAATCCCATGGACTGAGGAGCCTGGTAGGCTGCAGTCCATGGGGTCATGAAGAGTCGGACACGACTGAGTGACTTCATTTTTCCTTTTCACTTTCATGCACTGGAGAAGGAAATGGCAACCCATTCCAATGTTCTTGCCTGGAGAATCCCAGGGACGGGGAAGTCTGGTGGGCTGCCATCTATGGGGTTGCACAGAGTCAGACACGACTGAAGCAACTTAGCAGGAGCAGGATAGAAATTCTAGAGATAAACCCATGTACCTATTGTCAACTAATCTATGACTAAGGAGGTAACAATTTATAATGGATAAAATAACTATCTAATCTCTCTTCAGTATGTGGTGCCAGGAAAAGTGGATAGTTACATCTAAAAGAATGAAATTAGAACATTCTTTAACACCAAACACAAAAATAAACTCAAAATGGATTAAACAGCTAAATGTAACACTGGATACTTTAAAACTCTTGGAGGAAAATGTAGGTAGAACCCTCTGAGACACAAATTGTAGTAATATCTTTTTGGATCCACCTCCTAGAATAATAAAAATAAACATAAACAAACAGGACCTAATTAAACTTAAAAACTTGCACAAAAAGGAAACCACAAAGTAAGAGAACCCACAGAATGGAAGAAATATTTGCAAGTGGTGCAACTGACAAGGGGTTAATCTCTAGAATATAAAAGTAACTCATGTAGCACAATTAAACATAAAAATCCCAATCAAAACATGGGCAGAAAATCTAAACTGACATTTCTTCAAAGAAGACATACATATGGCCAAAAAGCACATACAAAGATGCTCAACATCACTAATTATTAGAGAAATGCAAATCAAAACCACAGTGAAGTCTCACCTCACACCTGCCAGAATGGCCATCATCAGAGTCTACCAATAATAAATGCTGGCCTGGGGGTGGAGAAAAGCAAACCCTCTATAGTGTTCGTGGGATTGTAAATTGGTCCAAACATTATGGAACAGTATGGAGGTTCCTTTAAAAAAATAAATATTGAATTACCATATGATCTAGAAATCCCACTTCTGGGCATGTATCTCGAGAAAACCATATTTTGAAAGGGCACATGCAGCCCAATGTTCATTGCAGCAATATTTCCAATAGCTAAAGCATGGAGGAAGCCTAAATATCCATCAGCATAGGAGTGGATAAAGAAATGGAGTGGACGTACACTCACAATGGAATATTACTCAGTCATATGAAAGGAAAGAAATAACACCATTTCAGCAACATAGATGGACTCAGAGACGATCATACTAAGTGAAGTAAGTCAAACTGACAAAGATAAATATAATATATCACTTACATGTGGAATCTAAAAAATGATACAAGTGAACTCTTTTATAAGACAGAAATAAATTCACAGATATAGGAAGCAAATTTATGATTAGGAGAGGGGAAAGGGAAGGGGTAAATTGGGAGACTGGGATTGACAATATACACAATAGCATTTATGAAATACTGTAGACAACTAAGGAGGATCTTCTGTACAGCACAGGGAACTCTACTTAATACTCTGTAATTACTTATTTGGGAAAGAATCTAAAAATGAGCATATTTATGTGTATGTACTGGAGAAGGAAATGGCAACCCACTCCAGTATTCTTGCCTGGAGAATCCCAGGGATGGAGAAGCCTTGGTGGGCTGCCGTCTATGGGGTCGCACAGAGTCGGACACAACTGAAGCGACTTAGCAGCAACAGCATGTGTATGTATAACCGATTCACTTTGCTGTACAGCAGAAACTAACACAATGATGTAAATCAACTATACTCTAATACATTTCCTTTTAAAAAGTCAGTGGGTATTACCTCCAGGGAAAGAGACAAATAGGCAAGGAGTTTGAGTACAGATGCTGGTACAAGAGCAGATTAAGTACAATGCAGATCAGGGAGTTCATTTTGTCTATCTGCTTTACCTGTGAGCTAAGAGGAGTGTGAGTTACAGGAGGATGAGGACAGAAGAGAGGGATTTGTAATGTTCATTTTGGAAAGAGGAAATGGGAATGTCCCAGTCATGGGCAGTAACATAGTTTTCTTTATCACTATTACATAAATTCAAACAGTGTTAAGTTTTAGAGATTAAAAGGAACAAAAGACATTGCACTTGTTTATGAAAAATTATCAATTTATTTAAAGTGTTTTATTTCTAAAATTAGTATCTGATCAGGAGTATCTAGGGGCTCCACTTGGAGAAGGCGATGGCACCCCACTCCAGTACTCTTTCCTGGAAAATCCCATGGACAGAGGAGCCTGGTAGTCTGCAGTCCATGGTGTCGCGAAGAATTGGACATGACTGAGCGACTTCACTTTCATTTTTCACTTTCATGCATTGGAGAAGGAAATGGCCACCCACTCCATTTTCTGGCCTGGAGAATCCCAGGGACAGGGGAGCCTGGTGGGCTGCCATCTATGGGGTTGCACAGAGTCGGAAAGGACTGAAGTGACTTAGCAGCAGGGGCTCCCCTAATGGCTCAGATGGTAATGAACCTGCCTGTAATGCAGGAGACCCAAGGTTTGATCCCTGCATTGGCAAGATCCCCTAGAGAAGGAAATAGTTACCCACTCCACTATTCTTGCCTGGAGAATTCCGTGAACACAGGAGCCTGGTGGGCTGTAGTTTACAGAGTCACAAAGAGTTGGACCAGACTGAACAATGAATAGGAGTAGCTAGAGAGGGTCTTCAAGCTATTTCTTAAACTGGACTAAACAAATACCTGAAAGAAAAATGAGGTCACACTGTCATCTAAGTAGATCAGTATAAAATCATGCTGAGATTAAAAAAATATGTTGCTAAAGTTAAATGGAATTGGTATCACTTCAGCTATATATACAATGCAATTATTGATTATCTCATCAGATATTAAAGTACAATTGGAGATTTAAAAGTTATAATTAGGAAAGGAAGTATGAGCATCATATAATTAGGAAGTTTTCTACCAAGTAGAAAAGATATACTTGTAAAGAAATCATAGCAGATACTGTAAAGAATATGATAAAACAAATAGGTGCAATGCACAGGCTGGTTGATGGCAACTGTAACAAACATTCTTATTTGGGGCAGCTATATATTTCAGAGGCTTACTACAAAAATGAGAAGCACCACACTTTTCTCAGTTGAATTCTGATTAATTTATCTGTTCAACATATATTGATTGAGCATCAACTATACACTGGGAATTTTTTACATGCTGGGGTAAAGCAGTGTATTAGATAGATATCCTTGTCCTTGGGTTGCTTACATTCTAGTAGTAGGAAGAGACTATACACACACAATTCATGTCATCTAGAGATAAGAAATATAAAAAGTTATTAACTGACATACAAAGTTGGGAAGTCAAAGGAACCCATGTGGCATTTATAAATGCAAATAACAAGATGCAAGGAAAAGAAAGGGGGTGGAAATAAGATTAAAGATCTAATGAAACCTGTTAAATCTTTTGAATGTTGTATAAAAATGGATTTTATTCTGATGGCATTGTGAAACTACTAAAAGGTATCAAGCAACTGGGTGACTTAGATTTTTATTTCAAAGTAATTGCTTGCACAGTGGCGTCGTGTTTATTTTTATTTCTGGCTGCACTGCACAGTGTGCATATTTTAGTTCCCTGACCGGGGATTGAATGTGCACCCCCTTCCCCCTTGCAGTGGAAGCACAGAGTCTTCACAGTTGTATAGCATTTGAATCGCACTAGAGAGAGACTAAAATAGCCTTTTAGGTAAAAAAGTAAGGATGAAAATAAAACGAATGAAGGAAAGAATATGGGGAAAAGGGGAAAATAGAGGAAGAAAAAGAGAGAAAGACAGAATTAAGGGCAGAAAGAAAACAACAAAATTCAGATTAGAAAAGCAAGAAACTATTTTCTGAATGAAATAAGGGTGAGTTCAAGAGATAATAGTACAGCATAGTATGACTCAAGGATCTCAAACCCAGGATCTGTAACAACCTAGAGGGGTGGGATGGGGTGGGAAGAGGGAGAAGGGTCAAGAGAGAGGGGACATACATATACCTATGGCTGAGATATGGCAGAAACCAACACAGTATTGTAAAGTGATTATCATTTTCATTATTAATGAAATTAATTATTATTAATTTTCATTGT
>NW_011495084.1:4862975-4874596 GCF_000754665.1 Bison bison bison
ATAATCAGATCAGATCAGTTGCTCAGTCGTGTCCGACTCTTTGCGACCCCATGAATAGCAGCACGCCAGGCCTCTCTGTCCATCACCAACTCCAGGAGTTCACCCAGACTCACGTCCATTGAGTCAGTGATGCTATCCAGTCATCTCATCCTCTGTCGTCCCCTTCTTCTCCTGTCCCTAATCCCTCACAGCATCAGAGTCTTTTCCAATGAGTCAACTCTTCACATGAGGTGGCCAAAGTACTGGAGTTTCACCTTTAGCATCATTCCTTCCAAAGAAATCCCAGGGCTGATCTCCTTCAGAATGGACTGGTGGGATCTCCTTGTAGTCCAAGAGACTCTCAAGAGTCTTGTCCAACACCACAGTTCAAAAGCATCAATTCTTTGGCGCTCAGCCTTCTTCACAGTCCAAGTCTCACATCCATACATGACCACAGGAAAAACTATTGACTAGACGGACCTTTGTTGGCAAAGTAATGTCTCTGGTTTTGAATATGCTATCTAGGTTGGTCATAACTTTCCTTCCAAGGAGTAAGCGTCTTTTAATTTCATGGCTGCAGTCACCATCTGTAGTGATTTTGGAGCCCAGAAAAATAAAGTCTGACACTGTTTCCACTGTTTCCCCATCTATTTCCCATGAAGTGATGATGAAGAGAGATAATAGTACAGCATAATTATTTAATCATAGGCCCTACTCCAGCCAGGCTCTCTGCTTCCTAATTGCATCTTGTCTACTCACTTCTGCATGATCTTGGGTAATGTCTTCCATTGTCTCAGATTAGTTGTAAAATGAGAATAGAATATAATTCATGTGATTGTTATTGGGACTGAAATAATTAATATATGTGTTTTTGTATGAAAAACTGTACCCAGCACATAATAAGTGATCAATAACTATTAGAAAATTAAAACGCAGAATCTGTTGGCTTAGGGGATATAAAGAAAATCATAGAATAATATGTAGAAGATAACCTCAAATTTCTTGTTCCATTAATTGGACTCATGACAGTAGCACCAGTTTAGAGAGGGAAGCAGATTTAAAAGGTAATAATAAGGTCATTTAAAAAAATATTTATTTATTTACATTTTGATTTTGAATTACCTGAGGGATGTCCTATTATGTTTGATTATTAGGGAATTGTATTTTCAATCAGGAGGTCAATGAGGACTTCCATATGGGAGACAAATATTTTTTAATCATTTCTGTGTAGGAGCAGTTGAAGTCATTCATCACAGACACCATCTAGGGAGACTATGTAGATTTACAAAAGATAAAAGTGTGCCCAATACACACAGAATTAAACAAGAAAATAAAAAAGGTATAGTCAGGTTTGATGAAGAAATAAGAATGAAACATGTAAAGACATAAAGGGAATAAAGATTTTCTTGAATAAGAATATTCCATATTATCAAATTCTCCCATAGAAAATAAGACAATATAAAATCTTCTCACTCTTTATCAGTCATTAGTAGAAGAGTCACCAATATCTATATTTCTCTTATAGGTCTATTCAAGGCAATCTAGGATTTTTTATTACATTCCTCAAAATTCAGGAGCCAATCGCTTAATCCAAAAGATACACATTGTTAGGTATTTTTTATGGCAGGTCCCCACTTTCAGAAAACAAGATTTATATTGGTTTCCTATTGCTGCAATATTAATTCCTTACAACTGCAGTCACTTGGAACAACACGAAATTATTATGTTACGGTTCTGGAGGTCAGAAATCCAAAAGGAGTTCATTGGATTAAAGTATAGATATTGTTATGACTGCATCCATTTCTGGAAGCTGTTTGAGAGTATTTAATTTTCTTGCCTTAAACCAGCTTCTACAGATCTCTGGTCTCCCTAGGCTTGTGGTCTCCCTCCATCTTCAAAGCCAGCAATGATGTCCACTCAGGTTTTCTTATGATATCATCTCTCTGGTTCGAATCCTTTTCCCCTCTTCCTTTTGGAGGGCCCTTGTGATTACACTGGCCCCACACTGATGGTGGTAGTTTAGTCCCTCAGTCGTGTCTGATTCTTTGCGACCCCATGGACTGTAGTCCACCAGGCTCCTCTGTCCATGGGATTTCCCAGACAAGAATACTGGAGTGGGTTGCCATTTCCTTCTCCAGGGGATCTGACTCAGGGATTGAACCCAGGTCTCCTGCATTGCAGGTGGATTCTTTACTAACTGAGCCACCAGGGAAGCCCCCACCCTGGTAATTCAGGATAATCTCTTACTTTCAGGTAACTGATTGGCAAGCTTAATTCCACTTGCAATTTTAATTACCTCTTGATACGTAGCATAACATATCGACAAGTTCTAAGAGTAATGATGTGGATATTTTGTAGGGCCATTATTCTACCTACCACAGTATCATTCATGACATAGCTGAATGTAGTTCGAGGAATATGTTTGTGACATAAACCAGATTATATTGTGTCCATGGATGGAAGGATGTTCTAGAAGGGAAGATTACCACTTATGTGGAATATGGTGAAGAGAATATGGGAGAAATAGGAGACACAGATAAAACAACTTCCTTTTCGTTGTTTATTACTAAGATAATTGATACTTCAAAACAGTCCCATAGGATGGTACACATTGGTTTGCTACAGTCTTGTAAATATGAATGGCATCCAGAATAACTAAAAGGTTTAATTGTTTTTTTAAAAGTTGCAACAAGAATCAGTATGTGTATTGTATAGCACATCAGCCATCTTCCTTGCCTTTATTTTAACTAAGTTTCTTTGCTTTTGTGGATTAGAAGGGAAAGTGGTAAAGATTTAAGATCTGACCTATGTTGAACATGAGAAATTATCACAGCACAGAAGGTAAGAGAATGTTCTCTGCAATAAGATTTTTTCCAAAGTGATATCACAACACATTCACCACAAATAATGGAATTTAAAAGACTGGTATTATCAAGTATTGGTGTAGATGTGGAGCTATCAGACATCACATACTACTGATGGAAAAGTAAATTGATTCAACCATATTTGAAAATGAATTGGAACTCTTTCAAATAACTCAGAAAATCAGTTTTCTGGACAAATATAGAATCTTTGAAGAACTCTACTCTGGGATATATCACTATCAGAAAAGCACATATATATATGTCAACCACACACATGAAAGATGGTTTTATCAATCTTATTTGTAATAATCTGGAAGCAATCCAAATGTATATCAAAAGATAAATTGTTTTACATTCATACCATGGAATACTCCACACAATTAATTACTGTTATACACAATAGCATGAACAAATCTCACAAATATAATATTGAATGAAAGTAGCTGGATTCAAAATAATGCCCACTTTATAATTCCATTTATATAGAGAATTGTAATTCAAAGCAATTGATAATTTAAGTCTTGATAGTAACCGTTGGAAAGGAGACTAGTGACTGGGATGGAATTAAGAGAGCTCCTATGAGCACTCTTTAGGAAGCTATCTCCAGTATAAAATAGAAAAAATGACAAATTTCTAGTTTGCAACATGATTATGCTAGTGTAGTCACTTTGTTAAAATTTGCCAAGGTATATACTTATGATTTGTATACTTTAAATGTTTGCTACATGAATTAAAAAGTGTCATGAAATTTTATAATATATAAATTCAGAAGTAGTGAGGAGGTAAGACATGTTAATGCCAGTTTGACTTGAAAATACTCAGGGCATTTGGTAATGGGGATAAATGCAAAAAGTCATTTATTTAAAAAAATTCCTAAATTCAAGATTAAAAAGAATTGGCAATAATCAAAGAATATCTTCCAAGTCAACCTGTAACTGATTGCTCATATACTCTATTGAAATCAGAGATGATAAATGAGAAAACCAATTTCCTTGGAAAATAAAATGTTATTTTAGCCTACAAACTAGTAAGATTTCAAAATGGTCATTAGAACTCCAAAGAAGTTTTGATACAACTAAATATAAATTGTCATGTGCACAGATGTTAGTCTAGTTTATCCTATATTAACTAAAATTTTAGCTTGTGATAGTTCTCCTCTTCAAGCAAAGGCTATGATCCCAAATGAAATGCCAGATGGTAAAAGGTAGTTTCATACACTCAGGAAACCATATCCAAAAATTCCGAGGGCTGTATTCAATAGGCCATTGTTATATTTGGCCTGGATTATTTAAATATTCAGTAGGATGTAAAATGCAGACAAGAATTTATTTAAAACTTTTTGTATTACATAATTTCTACACTTGCAATCATTTAAAAAAATTCTCTAGTTGTTTTGCTTTTAATTTACTGGGATTGCCATATAACTATTTCATCCCTTTTCTCAGACATAAGTGCTGGAATATTTATTGAGCTAAGCTCGGGATCATTTCATAGTATCTACCTTTTGATTTCAAGTGGCTCTAGCAAGTATTGGGTTTAAGTATATTTTGTTAAGGAATTTGGCAAATGAAGAATATAAAAGTTTTTCTGGAATCACTATGTGAAGCCAAATTTTAGCTCTGCTAAATAAAAGTGATGAATTAATTCATAAATGTAAATAAGCCTCCCAATTCAAAATAATAAATCCCTTCTACTTCCTAGCAGGAGGGAACCAACCATTTATAAAGACTTTGATAACTGAGAACATACAAATGTAATAGGTTCAATTTAAGATGAGTGCTTATTTTTATTGAAAGTGTATCAGAGAAAACCATCCCGAACAACATTTTCTCCTGTGAAGTCAAAATAAAGAAATTCAGTGACAAATGTTTTGCTTTAGGAGTTTCTTCTGTAAAAGTAAACATGCAAAGTATTAAAATGGTACTGACCAAAGACCAGTTCATTACTTAAGAAACTATGATTCCTATAGACAGAAGCATTATTATATTTTGAAACTTATATTTCTAATATAATTATATTGTATTAGAAAATTTGGGACCTAATCCTTAATTTAACATTATAAAAACGCTAAAATTTTTGGCTATTTCTTCCTCTTATAGGAATTTTCATTTGATGTTAATAATCTCTGTAATCCTATTATATCTGAAAGTCCATAAATTAACATACAATACATGAAAATATGCTTTTGTGTATTGTTTTTAAATTTATCATTTATAATATTTATACACTGCAAATAACCAGATCATTGGTTTTTCAAGTGTATTGGTATTAGATACCATCTTTCAGGGGCTTCCCAGGTGGCACAGTAGTAAAGGAATTGGCCTGCAATTGCAAGAGGCATGGATTCAATCCCCGCATCGGGAAGATCCCTTGAAGTAGGAAATGCCAACCCACTCTGGTATTCTTGCCTGGAAAATTCCATGGACAGAGGAGCCTGGTGGGCTACATTCCATGGGGTCACAGAGAGTCAGACACTACTGAACGACTGAGCACAGACACCATCTTTCAAATGAAATCTCAGTACAGCGGAAAAAACAAAGAAAACAGGTATAAACTGAATTGCTCCTGTTGGTGTTTGGGAGATGTAGGTCTCAATTTTAACTCCTAAATAGAATGCTCCACAGTTGCAAAGGATTTTTTAAATGCAGCTCAAAAGTTTCTAGTCTATGACAATACATACTTGAAGAAGTGAAAATACCACTTTTGAAAATGAGATTTGTTACAGTTGAGGTTAATTAAACTGAAAGCTAATTTAGGCATCTCATTTGTGAAATTATTAGAGAGGCTTTCTTTCCTTAATAAATGATAGCTAATTTGATGGTTGGTGTTAAGTGAAGCATAAGAAAGACATGTATTATTGTTCTATAGAAATTGTAAAGTGGAAAATAGGTAAAAGCATGTCCAAGTTTCCAAACCATAATCCTAGAGCTCTAAACATTGTTAGGAGTTGTCTAGGACATCAGTCATATTGGATTAGGGACTAATACTATCTCTTTATGACCTCATCTTAACTAATTATGTTTGCAATGACCCAGGCACAATTCAATTCATTGCACTGGTAGAGGTTCAGTCAGGCATAGCTATGGTAGAATTATGAGGGCAGATAGAAGAAGAAACTAATGAGTGTTAGAGCAAAATACTTTCTAAGACATTTTATCTTTCTGGTAGTAGTATTGTTTGCAATTGCCAATCACATGGATAACATTCTTGGAGAAATGCAATGTAGTTAGTGATCAGAAAAGAAAAGTAAAAATGGGACTTAGAGAGGAGTGTCTAATCCAGACAAGACAGACAAAGCGTTCAGCACAATGTGAAAGGGAGTATAACCATCATCTATTATGGCCAGTGAAAAGGAGCTGGACAATGCAACCACATCATCGAAAAAACTCATACCAGAAGGATGTGAGCGTGAAATCACTCCCTCTTGACCATGAGACCACAGTGGAATTCTACAGAAAACTCAATAACCTGAAGTTTATCATTTAGGGCAACAAATCATCAAGATAAAACTTGAATTTGAGCACAGATGTTTAACCCACAAAATGAAACCAGAGGGAATTTAACTTGTTATAAGGTATTCAATGACCAAAGATTTGCAGTGACTAAGAGAAAGCAATTCAAATAAATTAGAGTATCGTTCATGGCAAAAGCTGAAGCATACTTAAATATCTGGTCTCTGAGAAAATATTTAAAAAACATGAGTGTACCATAGAAATTGAGAAAAGAGAAAGTGCAGAAAATATAGCCTAATCAGAGCTGAGACTTAATTGCTACACAAATTATAAACCCATTTATGGCATTTATAATGAGCTCGCAGAAAAAAGCCATATAATAGCTGAAATTAAATATTTAGTTCAGCTTACATCAATTGGTTACACTAACATATCTTTTATATTTCTGAGTCAATTACTATTCATTAATTAGTATATTTAGTTTTTCAATACCAAGAATTGATTATGTCAGTTACTATAATAAATGCTGCAATACAACGATGAATAAAAATTCCTGCCTTCCAAATGTTCATAGTCTAGTAGAAGAGAACCACTTATGTTTTATTTAATCTTTAAATTCTGAGACCAAAGGGGTTAAGGAAACCTAGGAAATAACAGCTTAAAGAGTAGATCTCATTTAGTTTCCTCTCCTCAGAACAGTATTTTTCAAGCCAAAGAAGAAACTCTTTTAACTGCTGGAAACCAATATAGAAGACATACCTGGGCCTGCTAATGAGATCAATAGCAAACTAAGATACCTCTGTGTGTACATCCTGGTGCTATGTCTGACAGTTCATGGATTACTTAAATAATTTACTTAACCACATGTTCAGAAAGCCCTAAGACTTACAAAGCATTCAGACTCTACACAGGGTGCATCTTTCCCAGAAGATACATGACCGATTTTCATTTTTATCACTTACATAGGAAACAACAGTTTCTTTGGGCAAATTCATTAAGCAAATATTTGTATTAATTCAGTAATTCTTTAGATAAGCCCCAAACTTGTGCTCCTGTAGACAATAGGAGAGAACATGTAACACTGCCAATTAGATAACTAAAGGTGCTCTGACGTATTCCTTAAAATTCCATGCTTTCTTTTATAATGAAAGTTTAAGAGTGGTTATTTCCTTCCTATCACCAGTAAATGAAAGTGGGAAGGCTGTTAAAGATAGTGCAGTTGTAAAAGCTCTAAATGCTGAATATTTAAAAGCTTATCAGACACTCTCAATCTAAAACCATTCATATTTCTGCATAAAATGGGAATGGCAATAATATAATGCAACACAAAGTGTTACAGTAAAAATTACATGAAATAACATGCACAAAGCTTTTAGAACAGCATCTGTCAAAAAGGAAGTATTATAGAAGAATTAAAATTTTATTCTTTAAGTTACCAAGCAAACGATACTATATAATAAAGGATGAAGATCAAAGCCTGATTTCTTACGAGTATCAACTTCAGTTCAGTTCAGTTTCAGTCGCTCAGTCGTGTCCAGCTCTTTGCAACCCCATGAATCGCAGCACGCCAGGCCTCCCTGTTCATCACCAACTCCTGGAGTTCACTCAGACTCAGGTCCATTGAGTCAGTGATGCCATCCAGCCATCTCATCCTCTGTCGTCCCCTTCTCCTCTTGCCCCCAATCCCTCCCAGCATCAGAGTCTTTTCCAGTGAGTCAACTCTTCGCATGAGGTGGCCAAAGTACTGGCGTTTCAGCTTTAGCATCATTCCTTCCAAAGAAATCCCAGGGCTGATCTCCTTCAGAATGGCAAAAACATGCTAAAAGTGATATCCAGGGTAGTGTACATGGATATGGGAACCTTACTTTTAATTCAGCTAATTTGTGCTTCTAAATGAATTTCACTTTGGTCACCTGGTCACAGTCTGGGTGCACAAAATGGTTATTTAAATAGTGTTAAAAATCAGTAGCAAGATATTATATACTTCATAGATATAATAATATTATATCAGATTCATAACCAAACTAAAAAATAACAACAATTTTATGTATAATTTATACAGGCATACCTCAGAGATATTGCACATTCAGTTCCAGACCACGAAAATAAGGTGAATCTTGCAAGAAAGCGAGCCACAGAAATTTTGGGGATGTTTCCCAACGCTCATAGTTATCCTATACTATATTCTATTAAATATGGAATAGCAATATGTCTAAAAAACAATGTGCCTACCTTTATTTAAAAATACATTATTGCAAAAAAAAATACATTATTGCTAAAATATGCTAATCATCATTCAAGCCTGTAGCAAGTAGTAGTAGTTACATCAAAGATCACAGGTCACCATCACAAATATAGTCATGAAAAAGTTTAAAGTCCTGTGAGAATTACTGAAAGATGACACAGAGTCACAAAGTGAGCAAATGCTGTTGGAAAAATTGTGCCAATAGATTTGGTTGATGTGGGTTGC
This sequence comes from Bison bison bison, assembly GCF_000754665.1. NCBI lineage: Eukaryota > Metazoa > Chordata > Mammalia > Artiodactyla > Bovidae > Bison > Bison bison. The sequence goes on from NW_011495084.1 coordinate 4,871,741, forward strand.
CATAAGCCTTTGTTTAAAAAGAAAAAAAAAAAAAAGAGGCAAGCTCTGCAAAGATCAGTAAAGCACAATGCAGTAAAATGAGTTATGCATATACAGTAAGACCAATATTGTTGATAAGGAAAAAGGCAGATATTACTGCAAATCTTAATGGTAGGTCATCAACTTCCTTAAGGCATCTGTTTCTTTAAGCCCTCAGAGTGCATTATTTTCCTTATGTGTGACACACAAAAATAGCACTTAGGAACACCGTATAGTTTAAATGAGTAAAAATGGATTTATATGTCAAAAGAGTCTACTGTCAAAATGCTTTAAAATTTGTCTTTTGTTAGTCTTCACCAAATTATTTAGGTTCTCTGAAATTGAGCTTTTACAACAGTAAAGAAAATGCTTTAAGCAAAGTAAGGGAAAGAGACAATACTTGGCTTATAGTGTCACTGTGGGAGTTGAGAGATGAAATTTAAATTCATTATTACTCGGTAAATATTACTGTTACTCAATGTTATTGAAAGATAGAAAACAATAAATGACAGAGATAATCACTATCCTCATGGAGCTTATAAAAGACTTATAAAAGACATGTGTTTTTTCCCCTTCTCATGAATAGATTATCTGTTTGCTCTGTACAAAATTTTAAGATATCTTTGACTCAAGTTAAGTTTGCAAAGGAGAAAAAAGATGAATATTAGAAAAAATATAATTATATCCAAGGGACATTTCCCCATATGCTGAAGTTAATGTTTTTTTGTTATGAAATCCGAATCATCTTATTATTGCACATTTTCTGGATATTTGTTTTGCATTTCATCTAAAATACACAACAGTATTAATTTATTATCCTCCCAAATACGAAATGATTACAAAATTATTTTTCAAAACTTCGAAGCTGAAGGAAATTCAAACTAAAAGATGAAAAATACGGAATCTTATAGTCAAAGTGTGACTACTTATCGCAACTAGTAAGCATTGTTCTTGATTAGTCTGATTTTTTATCTGGTAATTCAGAAGGACTGGAATATTTTTGCATGAGTACTATTATTGCAGGCTGGTTACTTTACTTCACAACCTATCTTCTGAAAGTTCAACAACTCTTCGGGTTTTTTTCTTATAATTTCGAATGCATTAAGGCATTAAGCAAGTCAGGGCTGTCAGGTGCTATTTGTGTTTTGCTTTTCTTTTCTGTTCCTATGAACAGAGGGAACAATACGGTAGAGTACTTGCTTACATCAATACTTGAACCTAATGAACACCATCTGGAGGAAGAGAAATCTGAATATTTACATACACTGGGCATATATAACATATTGCTGCAAAACTGATTAATAGTTGTATTTAACAGGCCACAATTAGCTGTATTTACATCTCGGTGCCAGTGGGAAAGTAGAAAATGAATACTTATCATTGCACCCTTGCCTTACTTTGAACATGCTGTTAACCAGTGTAGTGTGGTTAACCTGTGTGAACAGTATTTCTGAAAACTCTAATGTGAAAATGAATGATTTCCTTCTTTCCATTCTCTGTAGCAGAGGGTACAAAATCACACTAGATAATTTATTTTTAAAATGCTTTAAACCCTGTTTTATTTATATATTTTATAAAAGGAAAATAAACACTTTCTATGGTGAAAGGACTCAACATGTTTCCTATTAAGATCTGTAAAATCCTAAGACTATTTTCAATTTGAAGCTTTATTTTAGAAATACAAGTATATATTATTTTCTATAATGACATACCAAAGTGTGAACACTTTGCTTTAAATAATGTACCCACACCAGAGTCATCAGGTGAAAACTTTTGATTCCACACATGTGACAAAGTAGAGAAATGATACTTCTTTTGAAAGTACCTCAGGAAGACTTTTAAAGAGCAATTTAAGACACTCATTCACTAATCCTTTTTCTAAAGAGAAGAACTGAGATCAATACAATTACATTTTTTTCCTTTACCAACTATGATGTCTTACATTTTCCTCTTCCCTGTCTCCCTCTCTTCCTATTTCTTAAACACATATACATGTATATGCGTGTGTGCACACTCACAACCCAAACCCTAAGCTATATAACTTAGTGTACATAAGAAGATAGTGGATAAGAAAATGAATTTGAACAAACTTGTTCAAATTCATATTTATTAATAATAACACACTTTTCTTCTATCCGTATTTCTATAAGTATGTTAAGAACAGCACTTAGCGAGGACACATTATATGTAAACAGTCATGTTTTATGTATACTACACAGGACAACTCACAATTTAACATAACATACAAATCACCTGGGGACTGTGTGAAAATGGAGATGCTGATTCAGCAGGTCTGTAGAGAGCTCCTTACTAACATACTCCCAGTGTTTCAGATGTGTCCTCCAAGGACTGTGTTAGAATAGGAAAATTCGAGACCATTTACAGGAAACTTCAAGCACAGACAATTTAAGCAGTTTTCCCAGAGAAGCAAATAAAGTTAAATCAAAAATTAACAAGGGATGTAATGTGTATTCACATCCAGGAAGTTCATCTCCAGACACCCACACTTTTCTTCCCAACCCTATACTCTCTGGGAGTTAATTAAGGCTAAGTATCAGAATGTGTTCTCGCAAGGGTAAGGCAAAGAGAATCTGGGACAGAGGAGCAAAGCGGGAGGCAGACTGAACTAGAGGGGAGACAGAAATGAGGGGAAGAGAAAAGACAAAACAAAGACCAAGTTTATAACAAAACGTGTGTTAATTGCTTCCTTTCCATTGCAAGAAACTGAAATCCATGATTCAGTCACCCAATAATGATAAGCAGGATCATTTGCTTGATAATCCCTGAAAAGCAATGACTAGTAAAGGTATTGGTCCATTTCAACTAGGTTATCAAATT